>NC_060175.1:64865204-65165204 GCF_021184085.1 Oncorhynchus gorbuscha | reverse complement strand
TTAAGATAAAAAATGAATGGAATAGAGCTAAGGACAGGCGAGATCCTAAAGGAAAACCTGGTTCAGTCTGCTTTCCAACAGACACTGGGAGACACATTCACCTTTCAGCAGGTCAATAACCTAAAACACAAGGCCAAATATACACTGGAGTTGCTTAACAAGATGACATTGAATGTTCCAGAGAGGCCTTAGGTACCATTTTGACTTAAATGGTCTTGAAAATCTATGGCAAGACTTGATAATGTCTGTTTGGCAATGATCAACAACCAACTTGACAGAGTTTGAATAATTTTTCAAAGAATAATGTGCAAATATTGTACAATCCAGGTGAGCAAAGCTCTTAGAAACGTACCCAGAAAGACTCACAGCTGTGATCACTGCCAAAGGTACTTCTGCAAAGTATTGACTCAGGGGAGTGAATATTTACACTATATACACAAAAATATGTGGACCCCTTCAAATGAGTGGATTTGGCTATTTCAGCCACAACCGCAGCTCAGCCGCGAAGTGGTAGGCCACACAAGCTCACAGAACAGGACCGCTGAGTACTGAAAAATTGCCTGTCCTCGGTTGCAACACTCATTACTGGGTTCCAAACTGCCTCTGGAAGCAATGTCAGCAC
Source organism: Oncorhynchus gorbuscha (assembly GCF_021184085.1). NCBI lineage: Eukaryota > Metazoa > Chordata > Actinopteri > Salmoniformes > Salmonidae > Oncorhynchus > Oncorhynchus gorbuscha. Next base: position 65,164,582 of record NC_060175.1, on the reverse strand, counting down.
AAGAACTGTGGCTTCGGGAGCTTCATGAAATGGGTTTCTATGGCCGAGTTCACAGGCGTCGGCTGGAGTGATGTAAAGCTTGCCGCCATTGGTCTCTGGAGCAGTGGAAAAGCGTTCTCTGGTGTGATGAAATACGCTTTACCATCTGGCAGTCCGACGGATTAATCTGGGTTTGGCGGATGCCAGGAGACCCCTACCTGCCCCAACTGTAAAGAATGTTGGAGGAGGAATCATGGTCTGGGTCTGTTTTTCATGGTTCGGGCTAGGCCCCTTAGTTCCAGAGAAGGGGGTATCTTAATGCTACAGCGCACAATGACATTCTAGGCGATTCTGTGCTTCCAGCTTTGTGGCAACAGTTTGGGGAAGGCCCTTTCCTGTTTCAGCATGACAATGCCCCCATGCACAAAGTGAGGTCCATACAGAAATGGTTTATCGAGATCGGTGTGGAAGAATTTGACTGGCCTGCACAGAGCCCTGACCTCAACCCCATCGAATGCCTTTGGGATGAATTGGAACACCGACTTTAAGCCAGGCCTAATCGCCCAACATCCATCCCCGACCTGTGGCTGAATGGAAGCAAGTACCCGCAGCAATGTTCAACATCTAGCGGACAGCCTTCCTAGAAGAGTGGAGGCTGTTATAGCAGTAAAGGGGGCACCAACTCCATATTAATGCCTATGATTTTGGAATGAGATGTTCGACGAGCAGGTGTCCACATGCCTTCGGTCAGTGTATGTAAATGTGATTTTTCTGTATTTGATTTTCAATAGTTTAGCAAAAATGTTGAATTAACATGCTTTAACTTTGTCACAATGGGGTATTGTGTGTAGATATGTGTATACATATATATATATAGATTGTGTATACAGTGTCGTTCATCTTCTGAGCCTTGACTGATTCAACAGCACTCTGTACCAGTAACCCCTGTAAATAGCTTTGCTACTGTTATTTTATTGTTGCTCTTTAATTATTATAATTTTTTTACTTAAGTTTATTTGACACTTTCTTTCTTAAAACGGCATTGTTGGTTAAGGGATTTGCAAGTATGTATTTCACTGTGAGGTCTACACCTGTTGTATTCGGCCAGCCATCATGCCCTCCTGGTTTCCCACCTACTATACCATACACACGTGTCACAGTTTAACATTAAATGCTGGAACATTCTCCTCTCTCTGTCTTCTCTCAGACAAGCAACGCAGGAGGCAACATGAGGTCCTAATATGTCTAACATTTCAGGCCTTCTTTTCCCTTAATGGAAACTGCTTAACAAAGTCAACCCGGCGGATCGGAGCGGCGAGCCTACCAGGCAGACTGTAATTGATGGACACTTGGCATGCTCGGTGCGCCTGGCGATTTGTCCAATCCATAAAAAGAGATGTCGAGGTAATTATGTTTGTCATGATATATTGAAAGCAGGAATGGGTGAGCTAATCAGAATACCTGACAGCTGTAGCGTGCAGATGCTTATCAGACCTCTTGTCCACAGCGATAAAATGAAAGCGGGTCATTTTAACAGGTAACAGCTGTTCATGGCTAATTTGTTCAATTACGCACGGAGGTTGTTTCTGGGCCCTAAGGGACCTCCACTCCTCCTAGATGTTCTTTCTTTCTTCCCTCGCTCTCGCTCTCTCTTTCCGAGAACGAACAGAGAGAAAATCCATACATGCAAGCAGCAGCAAGGGAAGGCCCTGGTGATGACCCTCTACGATGGTAACTCCGGTTGAGCAACAATCAACAAGACATGTATTTATTGCTGTGCAACTGTGTTGATAAAAGGACACCATGAATAGAAATCCCTTGATGACTCGTTTGTCTTACCTGGTGTCAAAACCATGTATAGTTTATTTGAGATATGGCAAGTGTCTTTATTGGTTGTCTGTGTGGCGAAGCATAAAGTCGGTGTGTGCGTGTTCTTGGGATGCAGACTGTATGAGCAGGTGTTCCCTCCCTTCCGGGCAATGATGAACATCAAAGCCTGCGACATTGAAGCTCTGAGCCCTCTCTCTCTAAATCCCTTGGCTATGATCAGTATGTATGATATATCAATTTCATAGTGCTAGTGCTAATCTCACAGGAGGTGTGTGTGTGTGTACACACTAAAGAGTATCGCCGTCTAATCCTCTCCCACTGATAAAGAACTGCTCTGTGGATGAGAGTCATCAGTAGGGATCTATCCAAACAAACTTGTCTGTCTCTTGCTCAGCCCCGCTGCTCAGAGGGATTTGGCTCCTTGGTGATTCAACCTGCTAATGTATTTCTGTCAGTCAGGATGCTCTCTCCCATATGTCTCACCCAGCATACATTGAGAAGTCCTGGCCGATGAGGTCAGATCCGTGAAAGGCAATATGTATGATTACTCAGAAAGGATGAACATATTTGTATTGGGGTAGACTTCAATGCCATGCTGTCCTTGTAAGGGTTATAGACTGGATGAAGTCACAGGGTTTCACAGGCACCTACTGTCTGCAGAGTGAGCGGAAACAAACAACTCCATAAACCTCATATCCACACGGTTTGAAACAGGGACATGACTGGGTGTGCTTTCCCGGCGAGCCACCGCTGAGCTGCCCAACTCAGAGTGTGTGTGTGTGTGTGTGTGTGTGTGTGTGTGTGTGTGTGTGTGTGTGGCTGTAATCCAGCGGTGTGTACCTACAGATCAACAGCCTGCATTCTCAAGTCACTGGAGCCAGAGTACAGACAGGAGACAGGGCTCCTGGTGCTGCTTGGCTTGCTCATAAAATCTCCTATCAGTCTGGCAGCTTAAGCACATATTTCTTGCTGTTGGGGAGGGTTGGGAAACTGACGGTACGCTCTGAAGGCTACTGTGCCGACAGAGGCATATGCATGGGTGGAATAGGGTGAGCAAAAATACTAATAATCACTCTAGGAATTTACCACTGTCATATCCACAGGCATTCGGCTTATAGACATGTTAGTCTCAGCTCAAAATGCTGCCCCTGGGATTTTTATTTTGTGAACCGAACTCCATTCACTTGCGAGTGTGATTTTGGCTCTATTGATGTGGACCATGTTCAAATATGCCGTGTTCACGTGCTAGCTGGAACTAGGAAACTGGGAAATGCCTGACTTGCTAACTGGTTGAACGTGACACATGTATAACTACAACCAGTTAGCAAGTCGGAAACGAGTTTCCTAGTTCCGACCAGTAGTACATGAACACGGCAATAGATGCAGATGAGATCGCTCTTACTCCCAAAGACACCAAGCAAATGGATTTATTTTGATGAGATTGACCACTGTTTGAGGGATGTGGATATTGAGTGATACAATAGTGCCCTCCGCTGAAAGAACTATGTACTGCACTTGAACTCAGGAACTGTTAAAAAAAATCCCTGGTGTCATTGCAGCCCATCTGTCTCTGTTAGTACAGTAGGTAGCCACTGTATAAGACAAACTATAAATGCAGGCATTGAGGGGTTTAAGCTAGATCCACCCCAGGCAGAAGGACATACAGCACAACAACTTATTTTTCATTTTGTTTAATGAAGGAGATTATTCTCTCTCAATCCTCTATTAACAATCACCATTAAAAACTTTTCATTTAGAGTATTTACATATTAACAAATGGCTGTGCAAAACTTATATTTACATAATATACTTCCGTTTTTCATTGAAAACTGTGTTGGCCGATAGAAAATGGACAGAGGGAAATGTATGTAACAGTTGCCAGGGGCGATGGTATAAAAACATATCAATACTGATTGACTAGCAGAGAGAAAAATTATGTTGAGAAAAGAAAATTAATCTTCTATTGACAGACCTTACTAAAAAGGCCAACTGAAGTATGTACAGCTAGAAAAGTTGAATCAATATACATTTTTCATACACTACCATCCAAAACCATCAGAAACAACCAATTAGTATGTGCACTAACAAAATATGTAAATGATATAGAAAGTGGGTGTATACCTCTGGGGGAGGTGCAGTCCATATTCTGCATTCCATCACACATCACCATGGCAGCCAGCAATGGCCTACCTCCAAACATAAATAGGCTATTTATTGCCAACGTTGCATCAACGTCTCAGTCTCACTTTGCATTGTTGCATCAACAATTAATTATTGTTAATTATTATTTACATGACTCTTTTGAAAAAATAAATATTCATAAACCTGTTCATGTTTACCCCCCCCCCACAGTCTACCGGTAGAAACATATGATTTGTATGAACTGTGATTGACAGGACTGTTTCCTTACATGTGCACCAGAAATGAGCGCGCACACAAGCTCGCGTCCATTTCCATAACCTTTACAACAGACATGTTGACATAATCATAATAACGGATTCAAAAACAAAAAAAAGGCAAACACAAAAGCACACGGGAAGTTATACTAAAACAGAATCAAACAATGCCTAAAAACTGACTGAATAACAAGTAGGGGTCCTGTAATGTTATCAGAGTTCTAGAGAGTTAGACATGTATCATTCATATGGCTTTATTTTGGCAAAAAGGCAACTCAGCAGAAGACTTGTATCAGTCAAGTAAAAAAAAAAAAAAAAGAATCCACAGGTAATAGCACGAGAATGAATGACGATAAAATAGTCTCTAACCCCACCTCTATCGCCCAACAAAAGGCCCAGAGTTCCAGTTTGGTCAGGGACTTAACGTTACGAATGCAGTTTAGTACATTTGTTCGTTAACTGTGTTAAAAGGGTCCTCGCTGGGGTTCTTTATAAAAAAAAGTCTAATCATAGAAGCCTCTTGCATGAGGTTAAAGGTTGGCAAAGCTATGCACCTACTGTGAATGAGGATGTATCCAGACCCAAAGGAGACCTCACAAATAAGAGCATTTCCCCCTCCAGGGCACCAGAGGGCAGTGTATGGGAGGGGACCAGGTTGCCAGTAGCTGGTCCCTAGATAACTGTGAGAGGCACGGGGGTAAAGGAGGGTCCAGAAGACCTAGTCTGAGAGGTCAGACCCACCACCTCACCTTTGAGGAGGGTGTGTAGGGCACAGCTGATGATTCATATTCCAGGCGCCGCTGGTCTGCCTTCCCTCCAGGTCATGATTGTAGGAGAGCACAGAAGAGGAGGAGGTGCCGTCACGTGTAGCTGGGCCATTTGGCTCTATAAGGGAGCTGCTATTGGGAGCGTCAGGCCTCTGATCTGTCGGGGGGAGGTGTTATTGGAGACTTGAGTCACGTGCATCAGAGTGACTGGTTTCTCTCATTTAGTGTCTCGTCTCCCTGTGTGTTATTTGAGGAAGCCTTTGTAGAGTAGATGTGAGCTACTGGTTTCTCTCTCATTCTCCAGACAGAAGAGCAGGTCCCTGAGGTTGACCCTGGTGATGCGCTGGCGCTGAGGTCTGGAGCCTCCACTATTGGCCCCACCCGACGACGAGGGACCAGAGCCAGAACCCTGCGGAGAGGGAGGGGGAGACAAGAGAAAGGAACATTCATGTTGATCTTCAAAAACATGTGTATGCATAAACCGCTATCAATCCACACGTTTGGATCCCTGTTAAGCGCAATATATAGGCAATGATCGAGCCTAGAGTAGCGGTCATGATACTCTACCTCAGCCCCAGCGCCGTTGACGGGGGACTCCATTTTCCGTTTCTTCCTGGGGCCGATGGCTGCCAGGGCTGTCATGTTGGCCTCCTTCTGCCTGATCTGATTCAGCTCCTGCTGCTGCATCTAGACCACACACAGAGGGAACAGGCATGACACACACAACGCTCCTGTGCTTGGAGACTGAGACAAGTGACACAAAGAGTATGAGAAACACTACCAATCATTAGCGTACGACATAATACGCTAATGTTATACGCACTCTGCATACAGCCACACAAACTCTCCTCTCACCTCTTTGGCCTTCTGTTTGAGCCGAAGCTGCTCTGGGTCCTCTTGCCGCGATCGAGACTGGGGGGGGGCATGGAATTCACTATCAACACTACTGGCACTTACAGCATAAGACCACTAGATGGTGCAAAAAGGCTATGTAACATGGTTGAAGTTGCACCTCCACATTTCTAAGGTTAGTGCATCAATGCCTGTGGTGGCGAGTTACCTTGGCAGCCTTCATCAGGATCTCCCTCTCCTGCTCCTCCTTCCTCTGTTTCTCCATCTGATCCAGCTGCTCATAGAACTTCAGCTGGGCTCGCACGTCACTCACCTGTTCATACTTATCATCCTCCTGAAGGAGAGAGAGAGAGATAATGGATTACAAGGGTAAAAATGGATTACTTTTTGTTGTTGTACTTTTTACCCTCTTTTCTCCCCAAATTTGTGATATCCAAGTGGTAGTTACAGTCTTGTCCCCTCGCTGCAACTCCCGTATGGACTCGGGAGAGGCGAAGGTCGAGAGCCATGCATCCTCAGAAACACGACCCCGACAAGCCGCACCGCTTCTTGAAACACTGCTCGCCTTAACCCGGAAGCCAGCCGCACCAATGTGTCGAAGGAAACGCTGTCCTGCTGGCAAACGAAGTCAGCGTGCACACTCCCCCGGCCCGCCACAATGAGTCGCTAGAGCGCGATGGGACAAGGGCATTCCGGCAGGCCAAACCCTCCCCTAACACGGACGATGCTGGGCCAATTGTGCACCCCTTCATGGGTCTCCCGGTTGCGAGACAGCTTGGGCTCGAACCCGGGTCTGTAGTGACGCCTCTAGCGCTGCGATGCAATGCCTTAGACCGCTGCGCCACTCGGGAGTCCCCTTCAGCACTTTTTGAAGATGAAAGGCTAGCAACAATAAGGATTACAACCCAGTATCGACAGAAAACATCAGAACTTAGCTCATTAAAGAACGCGTGAAACCTCCTTCACGACAACACCCACAGAAGCTGTGTTCGCTCACCTTGAAGGTGATGTTTTTCTGCTGCGCCACCTCCGTCACTTTCTCCAGCAGGTTCTGCAGCCGCTGCTGTGTTGCATGGGAAACGTAGTTGACAACCTCTGGCCCCAGGTCAATCACCCCAAACCTCCTACCTGTTACAAGGGAACAGGAGATGTTAAGACATTTTAGGTACAGAGTGTGTGTGTGTGTGTGTGCATGCGTTTATGTGGTGTGTGTCTCACCGATCTCCTGTACTCTCCGGGTTAGTGAGGTGGTGTGGAGGAAGGCCTCGTCCTTACAGGAGCGAGTCACCGCGCCCACCAGCTCAGAGTTGGTTGCCAGTATACGGGCGCTCTCCTCTGACAGGTTGACTCCAGCCATGGATGCCACGTCATTGATATCATCATCATCTCTGGATGAAGGAGACAGGGAAAGAGGGGGAAAGAAGAGAAAGATAACTATTTCTAAAGGCCTCTTTTTCACTTTAAGAATTCTGAAATCATCCAACTTGTGCATGTGCGTGTGTGTGTGTGTGTGTGTGTGTGTGTGTGTGTGTGTGTGTGTGTGTGTGTGTGTGTGTGGATTACTTGAAGGTTCCTCCGCTTGCCTCCTTCAGCTTGTTCGTCTGTGCAACAGAGAGCATAGACTGGCGCCCCAGTGTTACCTTGGCCCCTGGTGCTAGAGCTTGTTTCACTACAGGAACTGAGACACAGACAGGGAGACGGAGAGCGCAAGATGGGGGAGGAACTGTTACATAACAGACACTCGACCTTCACACAGGCTCCTCAACCTTTCACATTGTATAATGTATCATTTACACATCAATAAGTAATCATGTTCTTCTTGGTACATCTGCTGTGAGCAGAAGAGAGGAGCCGAGATCAAGAGGAAGAGAGATGGAAGAAGAACATGTCACAGATGAGCGCTTTCTTGAGCAATATTGCATGCAGTTACATTCATCTCTCACAAGGGGGCAGTGTTTCCATACAGTCCAGTGAACACACCTAAAGTGTATTTCCATTCAAAATGATATTTTCCCTTACCCTAATTTTAACCCAGGTGCATCATGCACAGAAATGTGAGGAGGCACAAAGTATGTGAGGATGTCTCAGAGGTAGAGGTTGAGAATTTAGCTTTTTTAAACTCCTGTAATCTAGAGCCATAATTATTATGCTTTAATTTGATGTCAGAAATGTGTTTATTGTCCGGCATATCTAAGCAAACTTTTTGAGCTGTCCGTTTCTCACTGACTGGTGGTAACATTTTTTAAAGAAACTAAATATGCTTCTCTGCTCAAATCTGGGTAAAAGATTGAAAGGATGGGAGTACATTTAGTTTTTGCTTGCTTTCCTAAAGTCTACCAACCTTACCAGCAGGCATGCCAGCTAAGATAGTTAGGCATGCTAGTTACTCTAACTTGATTGATGGCCTGAAATGGTTTATTGGTAGCTAGATATAAGAGGTTGGAAGATTGGTAACCTATTATTGATAACATTTTATTAAAATAAAGTGATTTCTGTAATGCTAACAGGACATTTTGAGGGGGCACGTGTCCCTATGCCCCCTATGAGCTTAACGCCCAAACCCTAACCCCAATTCTAACCCCTAAACCTAAAATAGCCTTTGTCCTCGTGGAGACCTGAGAAATGTCCCCCACAAGGGTGAATTTTCCTTGATTTCCGGTACCCACGAGGATTGTAATACAAGCCCACACACACACACACACACACTACTGCCGTCTCCACAAACTGAATTGGTCCATCCACAGACAGCATCGTGAAGAAAGCGCAGCAGCGCCTCTTCAACCTCATCATTTACATTTACATTTAAGTCATTTAGCAGACGCTCTTATCCAGAGCGACTTACAAATTGGTGCATTCACCTTATGACACATTGTGTGGAGCTCTCCTGTCAATGTTGAGAAGGGAGGCGCACGCATAGAAGTAAGCCTATATAATAAGCGACCTGAAAAATATTTCCATCACTCAAGAGGAACAGGAACTCAAGCAGTAGAACATTTGAAGGACCGGCACTCAGCTCCGGTGAGCTACTGCCCAAGTCAACACTGCGTCTTATCCCTTGCACAAATAGGCTACAGCTGTGTCTGTCCGGTCCTCACTGGCGTGGAAACTCTGTGTGTCCAGAACATTTTATACAATGTTGCAAGTTCGCTAGTGCAAGCTCGGCGCTGGACCCAATTTAATAGTTTATACAATGTTGCAAGTTCGCTAGCTCAAGCTCGGCGCTGGACCCAATTTAATAGTTTATACAATGTTTCTGGTTATCTAGATCTCTGGCGCCATCCGGAGGCAATTGTCTTATTTCATCAAACCATAAGCTTTAAGAATCAGACAAGCTCAATGCATATAGTTAAATTTATTAAAACACAGGGTGTGTCTATATATGGAAAAATACACGTTTAACATTTCCAGGTTGATCGAAAGAACAGACGATTTTCGGACACCAAGATAGTTTTTAGTCGGGGACAGCCCTAAATTCTACACAGTTTGCCATGACTTATATTACATTTACATTACATTTAAGTCGTTTAGCAGACGCTCTTATCCAGAGCGACTTACAAATTGGTGCATTCACCTTATGACATCCAGTAGAACAGTCACTTTACTGTGCATCTAAATCTTAAAGGGGGGGGGGTGAGAAGGATTACTTATCCTATCCTAGGTATTCCTTAAAGAGGAACCTCAGGATGCTGAAGAAATTTGGCTTGTCACCAAAAGCACACAAACTTCTACAGATGCACAATCGAGAACATCCTGGCGGGCTGTATCACCGCCTGGTACGGCAACTGCTCCGCCCACAACCGTAAGGCTCTCCAGAGGGTAGTGAGGTCTGCACATCGCATCACCAGGAGCAAACTACCTGCCCTCCAGGACACTTACACCACCCGATGTCACAGGAAGGCCATAAAGATCATCAAGGACAACAACCACCCGAGCCACTGCCTGTTCACCTAGCTATCATTCAGAAGGCGAGGTCAGTAGAGGTGCATCAAAGCTGGGACCGAGAGACTTTTAAACAGCTTCTATCTCAAGGCCATCAGACTTTTAAACAGCCACCACTAACATTGAGTGGCTGCTGCCAACACACTGACTCAACTCCAGCCACTTTAATAATGGGAATTGATGGGAAATTATGTCAAATATATCACTAGCCACTTTAAACAATGCTACCTAATATAATGTTTACATACCCTACATTATTCATCTCATATGTATATACTGTACTCTATATCATCTACTGCATCTTTATGTAATACATGTATCACTAGCCACTTTAACTATGCCACTTTGTTTACATACTCATCTCATATGTATATACTGCACTCAATACCATCTACTGTATCTTGCCTATGCCGCTCTGTACCATCACTCACATATATATCTTTATGTACATATTCTTATCCCCTTACACTTGTGTCTATAAGGTAGTAGTTTTGGAATTGTTAGCTAGATTACTTGTTGGTTATTACTGCATTGTCGGAACTAGAAGCACAAGCATTTCGCTACACTCGCATTAACATCTGCTAACCATGTGTATGTGACAAATACAATTTGATTTGATCCATTAGCTAATAGCAGCCGGCCACAGACCGAAAACTTCGGTCTGACGCTTTCTATCGTTGACACTGCCATTGTTCACACTGAGCGCGTTTGTCCCAGAGACGCCCAGTGGAAAAATAGCTAACACAGAGAAGCTCCTATCCTGCACAGGAGCAGTATTATACAGTGATGGTATATGAAAGTACCAGGGTTCATCTGAAATAAGACAACTAATACATTATCCTTTGTATAAATTATATTTCTGTTTGAGAAATGGCTGACATTTTCATGTACAGTCGTGGCCAAAAGTTGAGAATGACACAAATATTAATTTCCACAACGTTAGCTGCTTCAGTGTATTTAGATATTTTTGTCAGATGTTACTATGGAATACTGAAGTATAATTACAAGCATTTCACAAGTGTCAAAGGTTTTTATTGACAATTACATGAAGTTGATGCAAAGAGTCAATATTTGCAGCCCTGGCATGCTGTCAATTAACTTCTGGGCCACAACCTGACCGATGGCAGCCAATTCTTGCATGATCAACTGCTTGGAGTTTTTCAGAATTTGTGGGTTTTTGTTTGTCCACCCAGCTCTTGAGGATTGACCACAAGTTCTCAATGAGATTAGGGTCTTGGGAGTTTCCTGGCCATGGACCCAAAAGATGATGTTTTGCTCCCCGAGCCACTTAGTTATAACTTTTGCCTTATGGTAAGGTGCTCCATCATGCTGGAAAAGGCATTGTCCGTCACCAAACTGTTCCTGGATGGTTGGGAGAAGTTGCTCTCGGAGGATGTGTTGGTACCATTCTTTATTCATGGCTGTGTTCTTAGGCAAAATTGTGAGTGAGCCCACTCCCTTGGCGGAGAAGCAACCCCACACATGAATGGTCTCAGGATGCTTTACTGTTGGCACGACACAGGACTGATGGTAGCGCTCACCTCGTCTTCTCCGGACAAGCGGATGCCCCAAATAATTGGAAAGGGGATTCATAAGAGAAAATTACTTAACCCCAGTCCTCAGCAGTCCAATCCCTGTACCCTTTGTAGAATATCAGCCTGTCCCTGATGTTTTTCCTGGAGAGAAGTGGCTTCTTTACTGCCCTTCTTGACACCAGGTCATCCTCCAAAAGTTTTTGCCTCACTGTGCGTGCAGATGCCTGCTGCCATTCCTGAACAAGCTCTATACTGGTGATGCCCCGATCCCACAGCTGAATCAACTTTAGGAGACGGTCCTGGCGCTTACTGGACTTTCTTGGGTGCCCTGAAGCCTTCTTCACAACAATTGAACCACTCTCCTTGAAGTTCTTGATGATTTGATAAATGCTTGATTTAGGTGCAATCTTACTGGCAGCAATATCCTTGCCTGTGAAGCCCTTTTTGTGCAAAGCATTGATGATGGCACATGTTTCCTTGCAGGTAACCATGATTGACAGAGGAATGATTTCAAGCACCACCCTCCTTTTGAAGCTTCCAGTCTGTTATTCGAACTCAATCAGCATGACAGAGTGATCTCCAGCCTTGTCCTCGTCAACACTCACACCTGTGTTAACGAGAGAATCACTGACATGATGTCAGCTGGTCCTTTTGTGGCAGGGCTGAAATGCAGTGGAAATGTTTTTTGGGGGATTCAGTTAATTTGCATGGCAAAGAGGGACTGCAATTAATTGCAATTCATCTGATGACTTATCATACATAACATTCTGGAGTACATGCAAATTGCCATCATACAAACTGAGGCAGCAGACTTTGTGAAAATTAATATTTGTGTCATTCTCAAAACTTTTGGCCACGACTGTAGAATATGTACACAAACATCAAACACAAAGGCATGACGCAGTTAAGACGATGGGACGCAGACAATACAAACGCACACCTGTTTGCAGCTGTTTGACCACCTGCGGATGTCCCATGATGATGCGACTGTGGGACTGGCCTCGGAAAGTAACCATGGGCGACTGGGCCAGAGTTACCTGAGTACTCGCCAACGCCCCCTGCTGCTGGGGCACCATCTACACAGAGAGAGAGAGAGAGAGAGGAGAGAGAGGTATAAAACATGATTCACACAATAGAGCACACCTTACTGTTCAGGCTCGGGTATATATTTTTAACATTGTCCTTTCTAGCATGGTTCCAGCAATTACGGTGGATGCGCAACCTGGCCAGCCCAGTGCAACTCGGCTTTGCCATGTAGATATACTTCGGGTCAACCCTCAACATAACATAGTCATATAGACTTCATGTGACAAGAAGAACAACAAGGCAACCCCCCTATACAATACATGGAAACACTGAGTGGAGTATCATTAGGATATAGTATACCAGGCCAGGCTTGCTGTGAGGTGTCAGGGCTGGGCTGATGACAGGGGACTGGTGCATGGTCCCCTTGGCCCCGGGGCTGGTGGTTCTGTTAAGAGGGAGTCTCTGTGCGGCGGCCGTGCCCCCCAGCGCCACTGTAGTCAGGGCTGTGGAGGAGGAGGCAGGCTGAACGCTGGCCTGGGGAAGCTGGCTCTGCTGGATGAAGGCTGTCGAGTCTGGGGTCATTTGACGCAGTGCAGGGAGACTCCTCTGGAGATGGGGAGGGAGAGCACAGGTCATTCCCTCATCGATATTGCATCTTCCGGGCCACTTGTATTTGTTTGGGTAGCGAGAGAATAGCTAGCTACATTAAAGAACGGAAAATCCATCGGTCTCACCTTGAGGAAAGGCACAAGATATGGCTGAGGAGAGGAGTTGAGCTCCCGATATAACCGACTGGTGAACTCCTCCGCTTCGATCTTACCTTCCTGCAGTGGTAGAAAAACAGACATCAATGTAGAAAGACAGAGTGAGGAAAAAGAGTAAGAGAGAGAGAGTGAAATGGACACAGACAGACGTACCAACAGGCTCTTGACCAGGTCCTTGACGCTGGCCGTGGTCTCTGACGACTGCTTCCCGCTGGATGCCAGCTTGATCAGCGTGGAAAGGAAGTTCTTGCATTTCTTCACATTCTCCAGGGTCTCCTACACACACACACACACACACACACACACACACACACACACACACACACACACACACACACACACACACACACACACACACACACACACACACACACACACACACACACACACACACACACACACACGTAAAAAACCATTGCATGACCATTTAGGAGTAGACAAATGCAGGAGGGAGTAGAGGAGTGTCGTCTCACCATAGTGGTAGCGGGAGTGCCTGGTGTCCCGGTAGCGCCGGGGGTCCCTGCTCGCTGGTTGACTGCTGCTGTTGCTGCCGAGCCAGGCTGCACTGGGGCCTGACCTGGGGTGGCAGCTGCCCCACCCAGCACAATGGTGTTCTGCAGGAGAAAAGGGACAAAGGGTGCAGGGGATGAAATGAGACTAAGGGGAGAGGGTGAGATAATTAAAAGAGAAGAGAGGGGGGGTACCTACCTGCTGTAGCACAGGAGGCCTCTGGAGGACAGTAGTCTGGGCCGGGGTGCCCTGCTTGATGATGGTGGTGGGGGTCACCTGACGGGCCATGAGGGGCATCCCTGGAGCCTACAGGATAGGACAAGGGTTCTGGGGACGGTTGCACCAATGGGTGGTAACTCTACGTCACACCTTAAAATTAGACCTATTGCACAGCCTGGGCATAACCCTTCTATGAGCTATGTCTGGGAGTAGAATCTACGCCTTGTAGGGAGCAGGCGTATTCTTTCATGATATGCACAGAATATAATAGCAATCTCGGTTTTCAAAAGGATGCGAGTCTCGTGTTCAAATTTCACAACCGACGCAGGCTTTTCATGTTGCCTATGCGCAAAGTCAATAGCTACATAATGCACTTGATTGATGCTACATTATAGCATGCTAAATGTGTCTGATCCGATATTAGCCAACGAATAAGATGATCCGCCACCTCTTATTTGCCCAGACAGAAACCAAATTAACCAAACATAGACGGAGATGCTGTGAAACAAAATCATATTGATTGATCATCAGACAAGTCAAGAGCTTTTAGTCGGAATATAGCCTGGGCTACTACACGAGTGACGAGCAAAATAATCCACATGTTATATTAGGCTACCGTAGGCTACATAGCATACCAGCAAAATATTCTGATAACACTGCTCGACGAGCAAACTAGACTAAAGATCATCAACACTCACCTCAATTTTGCTAACATTTTCCCAGCTTAATTGTAACCAAATATCCAAACGGATATTCGGTGAAAACAAAAATCGGACATTGATTCATTCATCAAGATAAGTCCCCACGCTTGTCTCAAAGCAGCGCCGATAACACTGGCCCAATCATAACGGTGCTGAAATGACAGTTGACCACATACGGCTATTGCTTTAAAGTATTTAAAACAGTTGGACGACTTTGGGAGTTTCAGTAAGCAACAACATGATAAATGCCTTCAACGGCATTAACTTTATTCTCATTCAGTGATACTCATTCCCAAAGCAATTATTGATTGATCCATCCAGCTGTGGTTGAGAAAACGTGCATGGCGGTGGGCTTTGCGAAGTGATGGGACATGCCTCGCAATGTTTAGAACTGCCACTGGGCGCTGCCTAGCAACCATCATTATTTATTTATTTATTTATTTAACCTTTATTTTACTAGGCAAGTTAGTTAAGAACAAATTCTTATTTTCAATGACGGCCTAGGAACAGTGGGTTAACTGCCTGTTCAGGGGCTGTTCAGGGGCAGAACGACAGATGTACCTTGTACCTTGTCAGCAGATGTACCTTGTAAGCTCGGGGATTTGAACTTGCAACCTTACGGCTACTAGTCCAACGCTCTAACCACTAGGCTACCCTTCCGCCCCGAAGCATCACATCTCATGAACGTGTGTTGTATAGGCCACAGTAGTCTAGTTTTTGGTTGGTGAGACAGGTGTAAATGAACCGGCTCTGTGTCACCTCTGTTCACCTGTGTCGCTCTTTCATCCCTCTCTTTATTCAATCACACTGTGATCGCTCCATCACTGGAGCTAAGAGATGATTACAGTTTCAGTGTGTGTGTACCTGTACAGAGGTGATCTGGACAGGGGGCGTGCTGGTGGGGGTGGCTGGCCGTGGGGTCATGGGGCTCTGGGACTGAGCCTGCATCTGGGCCAGGGTCTGCTGGTGGATCATTAACAGCTGCCCACTCTCACTGCGCACCAACACCATCCCTGCACAGGGCAGAGGGCATGGAGGGGGTCAGAGGTGAGGTCAAACAGGGGTCATAGATCAACAGACAGAATCGCTAAATACACCACAATTGAATAACTTCTAAAGCATTGTTTGCTTAGAAAATATATTTGGCCACTCTTGGCATAAGTGATACAGTAAAAACTAATTATCACTAAAACTCAACTTTCAGTGGCGAGCTTAATGGTTTATAGCATTGTTAGACAGAACCAGTGAGACATGAAGTTCCAACAAAAAAATGGACACATGCTTGCAACTAGGTTACATGATGCACTACAGTGTCAGTGTGCCCCTTGACACTGGGCCAGTCCATGGTATGTGTGCTATCAGGACCACATGACAGAGAACAGCACAACAGCCAACACTAATCTGCTTTAACAAGCAAAACAAGTAGACAGAATCAATAGAATGTTCCCACAGGTCACAGTGTGCTAGAGGAGCATGAACAATGGACAACAAAGCACACACACACACACACACACACACACACACACACACACACACACACACACACACACACACACACACACACACACACACACACACACACACACACACACACACACACACACACACACACACACAGAGTACAGTATAGCAACTGGACAGTTTGTCTGATAAACAAACAAAAGACTTGTCTGTGTGCCACAGCGTTGAGAATGCTACCCATAAGTTTGCAATAAAGTTTGTTTATCACATTGATAGAGCCTTGAAAGGCTGCCAGCAAGATGCATTTTGTATCCCCTCTCCACTCACTGTGGCTGACTGACATAATTGGCTACTCTAACACATCAAATCCCGCTTCAATGAATCAGCAATACAATATCAACTGAGAATGGAAAAGTTACCTGGGGGGAGCTGAATGTTTTGGATGTTTGGAGCATTCTGTTGGGGCTGCGGAAGTCTTGGGGCCAATACCTGAGGAGCGATCGCCCTTATCCCACCAGGACTGATTGCAATAGTCGATGGGCTTTTCGCTACAGCTGCTGCCGTCCCCGTCATCTGTGCGGCCTTTTGTATTGCCGTTTTTGGCTCCGACTTGTTGATTTGTGCTCCTGAACATGCAGGGTGAGCGACGTTGACAGATGATGTCAGAAAGTTATTGCTCCCGCTCGGCGAGGTGACTGCTCTGGTGGTGTGCATAGGCGGCCTTACGAGCGTGACAGTGGGCACACTGTTTAGAACAGACGGCTGAGACGATACTACAGTTGAAGTGACAGCACTGTCCATTAGAGAGGTTTGAATGGAAGTTGTGGGTAAGATTACGTTTCCTTCGACCACGGAGCCTGGTCCGTTGTTGACAACTGTGACGGCGGGCACCGTGCTGCTTGCAGAGCTCACCAAATTATGAGAGTTTATTACAACGCTACTTCCATTTAAAGTTTGTACACCGGCCGACCCGGTTTTCCCGATTCCTTCCCCGTGATCGGGAACCACTTTTACCACACAACCGGCTGCCCCAGTCTTACTCTGACTGTGTCCCGCTGTCATGCCTGAGCCCGCCGCCGCCGTCGTCCCGGCCGCTGTATCCATGGTGGACCTCGTACTATTAATGACACCCGCTTGGACGCTAGTCCCTACAGCAGAGGAAACATGAGAGAAAGGGAAACATCAAATATATATAAATTGAACATATGTATTAAATTAGTATAATTTAGTCAAGTGGTGTGGCTTAAAAAGATACGAAAACAGTCAAAAACAACGTGAAATGTGCTAACCAGAATCAGCCGCTAAAGCTATTATCTTACGTTACCTGGTTTAACAAGCTCTTGTGAAAGTCCCATTTTGCTGTCCTGGACATTGGATTTGCCACATATAGCGGGGTTGCCAATGTGATTTGCGGCAGCCTGGACCCTGACTGCAGAGTTTCCGCGACCCGATCCCGTGAGCTCAGACTCCAAAGATCCAACTAGATCACTAACTACTTTCTCGTCCACCTCAGTGTTGAAAAAGGCATCATCCAGCAAATCCGAGCCCGCCGCCATCTTTTACCCTACTCCACTCGATCGCGAGACGCATGCGCCGATTGGATACTCCGTCACTGACATCGGATTCCGGGTGCTCTGATTGGTTATTGCTAGATTTAAAGGTTGGGATAAACGGTTTTATCTTGCATTTCGGAATGCCAGCCGGATGAGAAAGCACGGACGGAAAAAATTGGTACGACAGTACAGATAGGATTGCCAACTGGAAACGATCCACACGAGATGTTACCGGTTGTACTTATTTGGAATCATTCTAGAGGAAATAAATGTGATTTCTTTGCTCTTTTGAGTTGTTATTCTCGACTCAAAATGGCTGCGTAGTTTTCATTTTTTTTCAGTTCTGTCCGACAACTGCTGTTACCACACGCACGAGGGCACATATCGTGCGCTCGCTGCTGACTGTCAAATAGAACTAGGCAGCCTGCTGCTTGCCCCTCTGTCCGTCACTGAGCTATGGAGGACAATAGAGACAACATGACATTTGTTTTACATTTCTGTGTTCATGTTTTAGAGATTAAAGTTGTGTTATAGGCATAGGGTGAATTCAGAAAGAGTAGGACATCATTGCTCTTTTTAATTATTAATGGAGGGAGCGCCCAAAAATCAATTACGTCATGATTTCCCAAATCAACGTTTGATGAGACTAACTGAATAGCCTTTCATTATAGACTATTCATTAAAACGCATCCTCCAAATCAAATTGTATTAGTCACATGCACCGAATACAACATGCACTGAATTCACCTTACAGTGAAATGCTTGCTTACAAGCCCCTGAGAGTTTCAAAAGATATGGATAAGAATAAGAGATAAAAGTCAAATGTAATCAAATCAAATTTTATTTGTCACATACACATGGTTAGCAGATGTTAATGCGAGTGTAGCGAAATGCTTGTGCTTCTAGTTCCGACAATGCAGTGATAAACAACAAGTAATCTAACTAACAATTCCAAAACTACTGTCTTATACACAGTGTAAGGGGATAAAGAATATGTACATAAGGATATATGAATGAGTGATGGTACAGAGCAGCATACAGTAGATGGTATCGAGTACAGTATATACATATGAGATGAGTATGTAGACAAAGTAAACAAAGTGGCATAGTTAAAGTGGCTAGTGATACATGTATTACATAAGGATGCAGTCGATGATGTAGAGTACAGTATATACGTATGCATATGAGATGAATAATGTAGGGTAAGTAACATTATATAAGGTAGCATTGTTTAAAGTGGCTAGTGATATATTTACATCATTTCCCATCAATTCCCATTATTAAAGTGGCTGGAGTTGGGTCAGAGTCAATGACAGTGTGTTGGCAGCAGCCACTCAATGTTAGTGGTGGCTGTTTAACAGTCTGATGGCCTTGCGATAGAAGCTGTTTTTCAGTCTCTCGGTCCCAGCTTTGATGCACCTGTACTGACCTCGCCTTCTGGATGATAGCGGGGTGAACAGGCAGTGGTTCGGGTGGTTGATGTCCATGATGATCTTTATGGCCTTCCTGTAACATCGGGTGGTGTAGGTGTCCTGGAGGACAGGTAGTTTGCCCCCGGTGATGCGTTGTGCAGACCTCACTACTCTCTGGAGAGCCTTACGGTTGTGGGCGGAGCAGTTGCCGTACAGAGTCAATGGGCAGGGGCACCAGTTAGTTGAGAAAGTATGTACATGTAGGTAGAGTTAAAGTGCCTATGCATAGGTAAGTGCCTATGCACAGAGAGTGGCAGTGGAGGAGTAGCTATTTGACCAGATGTTCAGGACTGTTATGGCTTGAGGGTTTAGAATCCTCTTGGAACTAGACTTGGCACTCCGTTACCGCTTGCCGTGTGGTAGCAGAGTGAACAGTCGATTAGTAGGGTGGCTGGAGTCTTTGACAATTTTTAGGGCCTTCCTCTGACACCGCCTGGTGTAGAGGTCCTGGATGGCAGGAAGCTTGGCCCCAGTGATGTACTGGGCCGTTAACACTACCCTCTATAGTGGCTTACAGTCGGAGGCTGAGCAGTTGCCATACCAGGCAGTGATGCAACCAGGATGCTCTCGATGGTGCAGCTGTAGAACCTTTTGAGGATCTGAGGACCCATGCCAAATCTTTTCCGTGTCCTGAGGGGGAATAGGTTTTGTCATGCCCACTTCGACTGTCATGGTGTGTTTGGACCATGTTAGTTTGTTTGTGATGTGGACACAAAGGAACTTAAAGCTTTCAACCTGCTCCACTGCAGCCCTGTCGATGAGAATGGGGGCGTGCTCGGTCCTCTTTTTCCTGTATTCCACAATCATCTCCTTTGTCATGAACACGTTGAGGGAGAGGTTGTTGTCCTGGCACCATACGGCCAGGTCTCTGACCTCCCTATAAGCTGTCTCGTTGTTGTCAGTGATCAGGCCTACCACTGTTGTGTCATCGGCAAATTTAATGATGGTGTTGGAGTCGTGCCTGGCCGTGCAGTGATGAGTAAACAGAGAGTACAGGAGGGGGCTGAGCACGCACCCCTGAGGGGCCCCTGTGTTCAGGATCAGCGTGGCGGATGTGTTGTTACCTACCCTTACCTCCAGGGGGCGGCCCGTCAGGAAGTCAAGGATCCAGTTGCAGGGGGTGGTGTTTAGTACCAGGGTCCTTAGCTTAGTGAGCTTTGAGGGCACTATGGTGTTGAACGCAGAGCTGTAGTCAATGAATAACATTCTCACATACAGTGGGGCAAAAAAGTATTTAGTCAGCCACCAATTGTGCAAGTTCTCCCACTTAAAAAGATGAGATGCCTGTAATTTTCATGATAGGTACACTTCAACTATGACAGACAAAATGAGAAAAAAAATCCAGAAAATCACATTGTATGATTTTTAATGAATTTATTTGCAAATTATGGTGGAAAATAAGTATTTGGTCAATAACAAACGTTTCTCAATACTTTGTTATATGCCCTTTGTTGGCAATGACAGAAGTCAAATGTTTTCTGTAAGTCTTCACAAGGTTTTCACACACTGTTGCTGGTATTTTGGCCCATTCCTCCATGCAGATCTCCTCTAAAGCAGAGATGTTTTGGGGCTGTTGCTGGGCAACACGGACTTTCAACTCCCTCCAAAGATTTTCTATGGGGTTGAGATCTGGAGACTGGCTAGGCCACTCCAGGACCTTGAAATGCTTCTTATGAAGCCACTCCTTCGTTGCCCAGGCGGTGTGTTTGAGATCATCGTCATGCTGAAAGACCCAGCCACGTTTCATCTTCAATGCCCTTGCTGATGGAAGGAGGTTTTCACTCAAAATCTCACAATACATGGCCCCATTCATTCTTTCCTTTACACGGGTCAGTCGTCCTTTGCAGAAAAACAGCCCCAAAGCATGATGTTGAGTTTTTACCAAAAAGTTATATTTTGGTTTCATCTGACCATATAACATTCCCCCAATCTTCTTCTGGATCATCCAAATGCTCTCTAGCAAACTTCAGACAGGCCTGGACATGTACTGGCTTAAGCAGGGGGGCACGTCTGGCACTGCAGGATTTGAGTCCCTGGCTGGGTAGTGTATTACTGATGGTAGGCTTTGTTATTTTGGTCCCAGCTCTCTGCAGGTCATTCACTATGTCCCCCCGTGTGGTTCTGGGATTTTTGCTCACCGTTCTTGTGATCATTTTGACCCCACAGGGTGAGATCTTGCGTGGAGCCCCAGATGGAGGGAGATTATCAGTGGTCTTGTATGTCTTCCATTTCCTAATAATTGCTCACACAGTTGATTTCTTCAAACCAAGCTGCTTACCTATTGCAGATTCAGTCTTCCCAGCCTGGTGCAGGTCTACAATTTTGTGTCTGGTGTCCTTTGACAGCTCTTTGGTCTTGGCCATCGTGGAGTTTGGAGTGTGACTGTTTGAAGTTGTGGACAGGTGTCTTTTATACTGATAACAAGTTCAAACAGGTGCCATGAATACAGGTAACGAGTGAAGGACAGAGGAGCCTCTTAAAGAAGAAGTTACAGGTCTGTGAGAGCTAGAAAACTTGCTTGTTTGTAGGTGACCAAATACTTATTTCCCACCATAATTTGCAAATAAATTCATTAAAAAAATCCTACAATGTGATTTTCTGGAATTTTTTTTCTCATTTTGTCTGTCATAGTTGAAGAGTACCTATGATGAAAATTACAGGCCTCATCTTTTTAAGTGGGAGAACTTGCACAATTGGTGGCTGATTAAATACTTTTTTGCCCCACTGTATGTATTTAGGTATTCTTGAATTACTGTTTTGTGAGCGAATTAGATCTGATGATGTTAAAAAACTATTAGACTTAGTTTTTTGTTTGAATCAAAGCATATATCCTGCCTAGTTGTATTATATATATATATATATATATTTTACTTTTCAGCTTCATCTAATCGTAAAATCTCATTAGAAATGAGGTGTTTTTGGTGTAATAGTATAGACCTATTATGCGATGGTATTATTCCGGTTCTGTTATGTAAAATGCAAATGAATCATTATGTGATCTTGTTTGACATTGATTCAGCTTTGACTTAACTTTACTAAAGGAGCACCATTGTGAGAAGTGATGATCTTCTGTTTGTAATAATAGTAATATGTGATGAGCTTGACTACACTGGTGGATTTACCATTAGGCACAAGACACAATTGCCTCAAATCAATCAGGGGCCTCATGAGCTGGGCATAAAAAAATACATTAAAACAAAATTACAATAATTTCTTTGCTTGAAGCCCCCTCATACTCCGCTCGAGGCATAATAAATAAATAAATAATAAAAACATCTCCATTAACATCCATCTGTTTAATCCACCGCATCCGCCAATATCGTCCTTTCGCATCTGCGGTGGAAGGTGGCCAAGCTACAATGGTGTTTGTCAGACCAGGAGACATTCCGAAAATCAGTCTTCTCTTGAAAACATCTGTAGTGTCCAAATGGTTTGGGCAACACACTAATATACCTCTCTATGAAAATATGAGACTCCCCATTTTGCTCTGTGACCCCAACAAGTCCCATATCATCTTGGCTCCTGGACCCTGTCAGCGTATTTCAAGGCTGTTTTGAGACAATGACTTATCAGTGACCAAAGCCCTGCTCAGATAATCCCTACCATTGTAACACTGAGTTGGCATATTGCTGCTGCAAATATACATGGCAGTCGTAATGTAAGTAACCTAATTTATGTCCCTCTAACTCCCCTGAATGCCTCTGTCAACCCGTCACCTATTGAATGCAGTAATCATGCACCTATGAACCTGAGTTATATTGTTTGTATTGAGGCAGTTTGGACTAGTAGGAAGTCCACTGTGTGCAGCTCACCCTGCACTATATGCTCAAACATAAATATCACTATCATGTCTAGCTCTGATCAGCCTCCCAGTAAAGCAATAAAAACAATCAAGAATCCCAGAAAAGTTTTTAAAAAAAAAAAAATACAAAAAAAGCCCGTTCTTATGGGAAGGTGCTATAGAACACAAAGTGCTAACAGTCTGTATATGGATAATGTGTGAAATGCTTGATGATAATCTATGTGATATCAGAGAGGTACAATGCATTCGGAAAGTATTCAGACCTTCACTTTTTCCACATTTTGTTATGTTACAGCCTTATTCTAAAATTTATTAAATTATTTTTCCCCCTCAATCTACACACAATACCCGATAATGACAAAACAGAAATACCTTATTTACAGTGCCTTGCGAAAGTATTCGGCCCCCTTGAACTTTGCGACCTTTTGCCACATTTCAGGCTTCAAACATAAAGATATAAAACTGTATTTTTTTGTGAAGAATCAACAAGTCGGACACAATCATGAAGTGGAACGACATTTTTTGGATATTTCAAACTTTTTTAACAAATCAAAAACTGAAAAATTGGGCGTGCAAAATTATTCAGCCCCTTTACTTTCAGTGCAGCAAACTCTCTCCAGAAGTTCAGTGAGGATCTCTGAATGATCCAATGTTGACCTAAATGACTAATGATGATAAATACAATCCACTTGTGTGTAATCAAGTCTCCGTATAAATGCACCTGCACTGTGATAGTCTCAGAGGTCCGTTAAAAGCGCAGAGAGCATCATGAAGAACAAGGAACACACCAGGCAGGTCCGAGATACTGTTGTGAAGAAGTTTAAAGCCGGATTTTGATACAAAAAGATTTCCCAAGCTTTAAACATCCCAAGGAGTACTGTGCAAGCGATAATATTGAAATGGAAGGAGTATCAGACCACTGCAAATCTACCAAGACCTGGCCGTCCCTCTAAACCTTCAGCTCATACAAGGAGAAGACTGATCAGAGATGCAGCCAAGAGGCCCATGATCACTCTGGATGAACTGCAGAGATCTACAGCTGAGGTGGGAGACTCTGTCCATAGGACAACAATCAGTCGTATATTGCACAAATCTGGCCTTTATGGAAGAGTGGCATGAAGAAAGCCATTTCTTAAAGATATCCATAAAAAGTGTTGTTTAAAGTTTGCCACAAGCCACCTGGGAGACACACCAAACATGTGGAAGAAGGTGCTCTGGTCAGATGAAACCAAAATTGAACTTTTTGGCAACAATGCAAAACGTTATGTTTGGCGTAAAAGCAACACCCTGAACACACCATCCCCACTGTCAAACATGGTGGTGGCAGCATCATGGTTTGGGCCTGCTTTTCTTCAGCAGGGACAGGGAAGATGGTTAAAATTGATGGGAAGATGGATGGAGCCAAATACAGGACCATTCTGGAAGAAAACCTGATGGAGTCTGCAAAAGACCTGAGACTGGGATGGAGACTTCCAACAAGACAATGATCCAAAACATAAAGCAAAATCTACAATGGAATGGTTAAAAAATAAACATATCCAGGTGTTAGAATGGCCAAGTCAAAGTCCAGACCTGAATCCAATCGAGAATCTGTGGAAAGAACTGAAAAATGCTGTTCACAAATGCTCTCCATCCAACCTCACTGAGCTCGAGCTGTTTTGCAAGGAGGAATGGGAAAAAATGTCAGCCTCTCGATGTGCAAAACTGATAGAGACATACCCCAAGCGACTTACAGCTGTAATTGCAGCAAAATGTCATGCAGGTGAATGAGGACCCAAAAGCGACTTGGCGAAAACAGAGTCTTTAATCCAGTAAAGTAATTCTACAAACATAAGACATAATTCCACTCGTAATGACGAGAACAGACTGGAGACTCGATCAAGAACTGCAGGTTGCCTCGGGAAGGCACTTGAACCTAGCAGACTCAGACACCTGCTCTCCACGCAGCATCTGAGGGAAACACGACACGACAGGGCGATACACAGACACAGCACGGTGAACAATAGACAAGGATCCGACAGGACAGGAACGGAAAACAAGGGAAGAAATAGGGACTCTAATCAGGGGAAAAGATAAGGAACAGGTGTGGGAAGACTAAATGATTGATTAGGGGAATAGGAACAGCTGGGAGCAGGAACGGAACGATAGAGAGAAGAGAGAGAGGAAGGGAGAGAGAAAAAGGGGAACGAACCTAAAAAGACCAGCAGGGGGAAAATGAACAGAGGGAAAAGCAAAATGACAAGACAATCTAAGACAAAACATGACAGTACCCCCCACTCACCGAGCGCCTCCTGGCGCACTCGAGGAGGAATCCTGGCGGCAACGGAGGAAATCATCAATGAGTGAACGGTCCAGCACGTCCCGAGACGGAACCCAACTCCTCTCCTCAGGACCGTAACCCTCCCAATCCACTAAGTATTGGTGACCCCGTCCCCGAGAACGCATGTCCATGATCCTACGTACCTTGTAAATAGGTGCGCTCTCGACAAGGACGGGAGGGGGAGGGAAGACGAACGGGGGTGCGAAGAAAGGGCTTGACACAGGAGACATGGAAGACAGGATGGACGCGACGAAGATGTCGCGGAAGAAGCAGTCGCACAGCGACAGGATTGACGACCTGGGAGACACGGAACGGACCAATGAACCGCGGAGTCAACTTACGAGAAGCTGTCGTAAGAGGAAGGTTGCGAGTGGAAAGCCACACTCTCTGGCCGCAACAATACCTTGGACTCTTAATCCTGCGTTTATTGGCGGCTCTCACAGTCTGTGCCCTGTAACGGCAAAGTGCAGACCTCACCCTCCTCCAGGTGCGCTCACAACGTTGGACAAACGCTTGAGCGGAGGGAACGCTGGACTCGGCAAGCTGGGAAGAGAACAGAGGAGGCTGGTAACCCAGACTACTCTGAAACGGAGATAACCCTGTAGCAGACGAAGGAAGCGAGTTGTGAGCGTATTCTGCCCAGGGAAGCTGTTCTGCCCAAGACGCAGGGTTTCTGAAAGAAAGGCTGCGTAGTATGCGACCAATCGTCTGATTGGCCCTCTCTGCTTGACCGTTAGACTGGGGATGAAACCCGGAAGAGAGACTGACGGACGCACCAATCAAACGACAGAACTCCCTCCAAAACTGTGACGTGAATTGCGGGCCTCTGTCTGAAACGGCGTCTAACGGGAGGCCATGAATTCTGAACACATTCTCGATGATGATTTGTGCCGTCTCCTTAGCGGAAGGAAGTTTAGCGAGGGGAATGAAATGTGCCGCCTTAGAGAACCTATCGACAACCGTAAGAATCACAGTCTTCCCCGCAGACAAAGGCAGACCGGTAATGAAGTCTAGGGCGATGTGAGACCATGGTCGAGAAGGAATGGGGAGCGGTCTGAGACGACCGGCAGGAGGAGAGTTACCCGACTTAGTCTGCGCGCAGTCCGAACAAGCAGCCACGAAACGGCGCGTGTCACGCTCCTGAGTCGGCCACCAAAAGCGCTGGCGAATAGACGCAAGAGTGCCTCGAACACCGGGATGACCAGCTAACTTGGCAGAGTGAGCCCACTGAAGAACAGCCAGACGAGTGGAAACAGGAACGAAAAGGAGGTTACTAGGACAAGCGCGCGGCGACGCAGTGTGCGTGAGTGCTTGCTTAACCTGTCTTTCAATTCCCCAGACTGTCAACCCGACAACACGCCCATAAGGAAGAATCCCCTCGGGATCAGTAGAAGCCACAGAAGAACTAAACAGACGGGATAAGGCATCAGGCTTGGTGTTTTTGCTACCCGGACGGTAAGAAATCACAAACTCGAAACGAGCGAAAAACAACGCCCAACGAGCTTGACGGGCATTAAGTCGTTTGGCAGAACGGATGTACTCAAGGTTCTTATGGTCTGTCCAAACGACAAAGGAACGGTCGCCCCCTCCAACCACTGTCGCCATTCGCCTAGGGCTAAGCGGATGGCGAGCAGTTCGCGGTTACCCACATCATAGTTGCGTTCGGATGGCGACAGGCGATGAGAAAAATAAGCGCAAGGATGAACCTTATCGTCAGACTGGAAGCGCTGGGATAGAATGGCTCCCACGCCTACCTCTGAAGCGTCAACCTCGACAATGAATTGTCTAGTGACGTCAGGAGTAACGAGGATAGGAGCGGACGTAAAACGTTCTTTTAGAAGATCAAAAGCTCCCTGGGCGGAACCGGACCACTTAAAACACGTCTTGACAGAAGTAAGAGCTGTGAGAGGGGCAGCAACTTGACCGAAATTACGAATGAAACGCCGATAGAAATTAGCGAAACCTAAAAAGCGCTGCAACTCGACACGTGACCTTGGAACGGGCCAATCACTGACAGCTTGGACCTTAGCGGAATCCATCTGAATGCCTTCAGCGGAAATAACGGAACCGAGAAAAGTAACGGAGGAGACATGAAAAGAGCACTTCTCAGCCTTCACGTAGAGACAATTCTCTAAAAGGCGCTGTAGAACACGTCGAACGTGCTGAACATGAATCTCGAGTGACGGTGAAAAAATCAGGATATCGTCAAGATAGACAAAAACAAAGATGTTCAGCATGTCTCTCAGAACATCATTAACTAATGCCTGAAAAACAGCTGGCGCATTGGCGAGACCAAACGGCAGAACCCGGTACTCAAAATGCCCTAACGGAGTGTTAAACGCCGTTTTCCACTCGTCCCCCTCTCTGATGCGCACGAGATGGTAAGCGTTACGAAGGTCCAACTTAGTAAAGCACCTGGCTCCCTGCAGAATCTCGAAGGCTGATGACATAAGGGGAAGCGGATAACGATTCTTAACCGTTATGTCATTCAGCCCTCGATAATCCACGCAGGGGCGCAGTACCGTCCTTCTTCTTAACAAAAAGAACCCCGCCCCGGCCGGAGAGGAAGAAGGCACTATGGTACCGGCGTCAAGAGACACAGATAAATAATCCTCGAGAGCCTTACGTTCGGGAGCCGACAGAGAGTATAGTCTACCCCGAGGAGGAGTGGTCCCCGGAAGGAGATCAATACTACAATCATACGACCGGTGAGGAGGAAGGGAGTTGGCTCGGGACCGACTGAAGACCGTGCGCAGATCATGATATTCCTCCGGCACTCCTGTCAAATCGCCAGGTTCCTCCTGAGAAGTGGGGACAGAAGAAATGGGAGGGATGGCAGACATTAAACACTTCACATGACAAGAAACGTTCCAGGATAGGATAGAATTACTAGACCAATTAATAGAAGGATTATGACATACTAGCCAGGGATGACCCAAAACAACAGGTGTAAAAGGTGAACGAAAAATCAAAAAAGAAATAGTCTCACTGTGGTTACCAGATACTGTGAGAGTTAAAGGTAGTGTCTCAAATCTGATACTGGGAAGATGACTACCATCTAAGGCAAACATGGGCGTAGGCTTGTCTAACTGTCTGAAAGGAATGTTATGTTTCCGAGCCCATGCTTCGTCCATGAAACAACCCTCAGCCCCAGAGTCAATCAAGGCACTGCATGTAGCACCCGAACCGGTCCAGCGTAGATGGACCGACATAGTAGTACAGGATCTAGATGAAGAGACCTGAGTAGTAGCGCTCACCAGTAGCCCTCCGCTTACTGATGAGCTCTGGCCTTTACTGGACATGAATTGACAAAATGTCCATCAAATCCGCAATAGAGGCACAGGCGGTTGGTGATCCTCCGTTCCCTCTCCTTGGTCGAGATGCGAATACCTCCCAGCTGCATGGGCTCAGTCTCTGAGCCAGAGGAGGGAGATGGTTGCGATGCGGAGCAGGGAAACACCGTTGACGCGAGCTCTCTTCCACGAGCTTGGTGACGAAGATCTACCCGTCGTTCTATGCGGATGGCGAGAGCAATCAAAGAGTCCACACTGGAAGGAACCTCCCGAGAGAGAATCTCATCTTTGACCACTGCGTGGAGTCCCTCCAGAAAACGAGCGAGCAGCGCCGGCTCGTTCCAGTCACTAGAGGGAGCAAGAGTGCGAAACTCTATAGAGTAATCCGTTATGGATCGATCACCTTGGCATAGGGAAGCCAGGGCCCTAGAAGCCTCCCTACCAAAAACTGAACGGTCAAAAACCCGAATCATCTCCTCTTTAAAGTTCTGGTAATTGTTTGAACAATCAGCCCTTGCCTCCCAGATAGCTGTGCCCCACTCTCGAGCCCGGCCAGTAAGGAGTGAAATGACGTAAGCAACCCGAGCTCTCTCGCTAGAGTATGTGTTGGGTTGGAGAGAGAACACAATATCACACTGGGTGAGAAAGGAGCGGCACTCCGTGGGCTGCCCGGAGTAGCAAGGTGGGTTATTAACCCTAGGTTCCGGAGGCTCGGCAGGCCAGGAAGTAACAGGTGGCACGAGACGAAGACTCTGGAACTGTCCAGAGAGGTCGGAAACCTGAGCGGCCAGGTTCTCCACGGCATGGCGAGCAGCAGACAATTCCTGCTCGTGTCTGCCGAGCATGGCTCCTTGGATCTCGACGGCAGTGTTACGAACGTCTGTAGTCGCTGGGTCCATTCTTTGGTCGGATCCTTCTGTCATGCAGGTGAATGAGGACCCAAAAGCGACTTGGCGAAAACAGAGTCTTTAATCCAGTAAAGTAATTCTACAAACATAAGACATAATTCCACTCGTAATGACGAGAACAGACTGGAGACTCGATCAAGAACTGCAGGTTTCCTCGGGAAGGCACTTGAACCTAGCAGACTCAGACACCTGCTCTCCACGCAGCATCTGAGGGAAACACGACACGACAGGGCGATACACAGACACAGCACGGTGAACAATAGACAAGGATCCGACAGGACAGGAACGGAAAACAAGGGAAGAAATAGGGACTCTAATCAGGGGAAAAGATAAGGAACAGGTGTGGGAAGACTAAATGATTGATTAGGGGAATAGGAACAGCTGGGAGCAGGAACGGAACGATAGAGAGAAGAGAGAGAGGAAGGGAGAGAGAAAAAGGGGAACGAACCTAAAAAGACCAGCAGGGGGAAAATGAACAGAGGGAAAAGCAAAATGACAAGACAATCTAAGACAAAACATGACACAAAAGGTGGCGCTACAAAATATTAACTTAAGGGGGCTGAATAATTTTGCACGCACAATTTTCCCGTTTTTGATTTGTTAAAAAAGTTTGAAATATCCAATAAATGTCGTTCCACTTCATGATTGTGTCCCACTTGTTGTTGATTCTTTACCAAAAAATACATATCTTTATGTTTGAAGCCTGAAAGGTGGCAAAAGGTCGCAAAGTTCAAGGGGGCCGAATACTTTCGCAAGGCACTGTACATAGGTATTCACACCTTTTGCTATGAGACTTGCAAGTGAGCTCAGGTGCCTCCTGTTGCCATTGATCATCCTTGAGATGTTTCTACAACTTGGAGTCCACCTGTTGTAAATTCAATTGATTGGACATGATTTGGAAAGACCCATACCAGTCTATATAAGGTCCCGCAGTTGACAGTGCATGTCAGAGCAAAAACCAGTGTCGTCCAGCTTGCCATGAGGTCGAAGGAAAACACAGAGACAGGATTGTGTCGAGGCAAAGATCTGGCGATGGGTACCAAAACATTTCCGCAGCATTGAAGAACCACAGGAACACATCATTCTTAAATGGAAGAAGTTTGGAACCACAAACTCTTCCTAGAACTGGCTGCCCAGCCAAACATGGGAGTTCACCAAGAACCTGATGGTTACACCGTACACCTAGCAACCGTGTCACCGTGCATGCGCCCGGCCTGCCACTGGAGTCGCTAGAGCACGATGGGACAAGGACATCCCTGCCGGACAAACCCTCCCCTAACCCGGACGATACTGGGCCATTTGTGCACCAACCAATGGGTCTCCCGGTCACGGCCAGCTGTAACAGAGCCTGGATGCGAACCAAGATCTCTAGTGGCACAGCTAGCACTGCAATGCAGTGCCTTAGACCACTGCGCCACTAGGGAGGCCCCGATGGTCACTCTGGCAGAGCTCCACAGTTCCTCTGTAGAGATGGGAGAACCTTCCTGAAGGACAACCATCTCTGCAGCACTCCACCAATCAAGCCTTTATGGTAGAGGGGCCAGACGGAAGCCAGATTCTCTGGTCTGATGAAACAAAGATTGAACTCTTTGGCCTGAATGCCAAGCATCATGTCTGGAGGAAACCTGGCAGCATCCCTACGGTGAAGCATGGTGGGGGCAGCATCATGCTGCAGGGATGTTTTTCAGCAGCACGGACTGGGAGACTAATGAGGATTGAGGGAAAGATAAATGGAGCAAAGTACAGAGAGATCCTTGATGAAAACCTGCTCCAGAGCGCTCAGGACCTCAGACTGGGGTGAAGGTTCAACTTCCAACAGGACAACGACCCTAAGCACACAGCCACGACAAACAGGAGTGGCTTTGGGACAAGTCTCTGAATGTCCTTGAGTGGCCGGGCCAGAGCCCGGACATCAACCCGGTCTAACATCTCTGGAGAGACCTGAAAATAGCTGTGCAGCAACAATCCCCATCCAACCTGACAGAGTATGAGAGGATCTGCAGAGAAGAATGGCAGAAACTCCCCAAATACAGGTGTGCCAAGCTTGTAACGTCACACCCAAGAATACGCCAGTCTGTAATCGCTGGCAAAGGTGCTTCAACAAAGTACTGAGTAAAGGGTCTGAATACTTATGTAAATGTGATATTTCCCCCCCAAAAATTATACATTTGCAAAAATGTATAAAAACCTGTTTTTGCTTTGTCATTGTTGGGTATTGTGCTTAGGTTGATGAGGGGGCGAAAAAACAATTTAATCAATTTTAGAATAAGTGAAAAGGGTCTGAATATTTTCCGAATACACTATATTTCAAGAGTGATCTAAATATTGACTAGCTTTCATCAAGCTGCCCACTCAAGAAAAAGCTTAAAAGTGTGACCAGTGCCTACAACCTGGTTCAGGTTTTCAGTGAACAGTATAGAATGTTTCATCCAATTGTATTGAAAACATCTTTACTAATGCTGCAGAAATCTAATACTCTAAGCCATCTGATGTAGTGATCATAATATGCTAGCCATATCTAAGAAAACCAAAGTTCCAAAGGCTGGGCCTAATATAGTGTATAAGAGGTCATACAATATGTTTTGTAGTGATTACTAAGATGTAATTCATATTTGCTGGTATGTGGTGTGTTATGAAGAGCAACCAGACACTGCACTTGACACGTTTACGAAATGGCTTATTCCAGTTAGTAATAAGCATTAAGAAAATGCTGCAAAAACTGTAAAATCCTGTGGATTGATGAGGCATAAAAAATGGTATGGTTGAGAGCAATGAGGCAAAAGGAATGGCAAATAAGTCTGGCTGCACAGCCGAATGGCAAATCTACTGTAAATTGAGAAATCATGTGACTAAACAAAAAGAAGAAGAAACTGTACTATTAAACACATAAATTATATAAAAGAATGATAGTAAAAAATAAATAAAATGTTGTGCAAAATAGGGTCCATCATTAATTGAACCTGTTGGCGCATTCATCACGAAACCCACTGATACTGCTAATTGAAAAACAGCTTCAGACTGTTAAACAGCCAACATGTCAGATTCGTTGAAATGAGCGGACCAAGGTGCAGCATGCATAGAGTTCCACATGTTTATTAAACTTACCAACAATAAACAGCAAATGAGCCGTCACGACTGGAGTGCTCACAGGCACTACACAATAACAAGATCCCACAAACTAAGGTGGGGAAAAAGGCTGCCTAAGTGTGATCCCCAATCAGAGACAACGATAGACAGCTGCCACTGATTGGGAACCATACCTGGCCAACAAAGAAATAGAAAAACTAGAATGCCCACCCAAATCACACCCGACCTAACCAAATAGAGAAATAAAAAGGCTCTCTAAGGTGCCAACATACTGACTCATCTCTAACCACTTTAATAATGAAAAATTGATGTAATAAATGTATCACTAGCCACTTTAAACAATGCCACTTTATATAATGTTTAATACCCTACATGACTCATCTCATATGTATACACTGTACTCTATACCATCTACTGCATCTTGCCTATGCCGTTCGGCCATCGCTCATTCATATATTTTTATGTACATATTCTTATTCATTCCTTTACACCTGTGTGTATAAGGTAGTTGTTGTGAAATTGTTAGGTTAGATTACTTGTTAGATATTACTGCATGGTGTCACGCCTTGGTCATTGTATTTTGTGTTTTTGTTATATGTTTGGGTAGGCCAGGGTGTGACATGGGTTTATATGTTGTATTCGTATTGGGGTTTGTATTATTTGGGATCGCGGCTGATTAGGGGTGTGGTATAGGCTTGGCTGCCTGAGGCGATTCTCAATTAGAGTCAGGTGCTTTTCATTGTCTCCGATTGGGAACCGTATTTAGGCAGCCTCAGTTTCGCTTTGTATTTTGTGGGTGTTTGTTCCTGTCTCTGTGTTGTAGTCACCAGATAGGCTGTAATAAGTTTCACGTTCCGTTTTGTTGTTTTTGTATTTAGTATTTCAGTTATTTCATGTACCGCATTTCTGTTCATTAAAGTCATGAGTAACCTACACTCTGCATTTCGGTCCGACTCTCTTCATTCAACAGACGAACGCCGTTACACATGGTCGGAACTAGAAGCACAAGCATTTCGCTACACTCGCATTAACATCTGCTAACCATGTGTATGTGACAACTAAAATTTGATTTGATTTATTGCTAACTACTTTAATGATTTGTTCATTGGCAATATTAGCAAAATTAAGTATGACATGCCAACAACACATTCTGAACCTACACATCCATGAATAACTGATCAAATTATGAAAGACAAGCACTGTAACTGTCACGCCCTGACTGTAGATAGCTATTTATGTCTCTATTTTGGTTTGGTCAGGGTGTGATTTGGGTGGGCATTCTATGTTCCATTTTCTATGTTTTTGTATTTATTTGTTTTGGCCAGGTAAGGTTCTCAATCAGGGACAGCTGTCTATCGTTGTCTCTGATTGGGAACCATACTTAGGCAGCCCTTTGTCCCTCCTGTGTTTGTGGGTAGTTAACTTTGTTTGTGGCACATAGCCCTTAAGCGTCATGTTTGTTTTGTTTTGTATTGTTATTGTTGGCGTCATCCTAATAAAAAGGAATATGTATGCTCACCACGTTGCGCTTTGGTCCTCTTCATTCGACGGCCATGACAGTAACTTAAAATTCCGTAAAGTGAGTGTGGAAGAGGTGAAACAATTATTCTATCAACAATACAGCCTCATTATTGTTATTTTATTGTCTTGATTTTTTTAAATATTTTTTTAATTTAGTAAATATTTTCTTAACTCTATTTTTTAAAAACTGCATTGTTGGTTAAGGGCTTGTACGTAAGCATTTCACGGTAAGGTCTACACCTCTTGTGTTTAGTGCATGTGACAAATATGATTTGATTCCCAAGGGCAATTGTCTATGCCCCATACTTTTTTCAATCTTTACGAACGACATGCCACTGGCTCTGAGTAAAGCCTGTATGTCTATGTATACTGATGACTCAACACTACACGTCAGCTAACACAGAAAGTTAAATCACTGCAACACTTAACAAAGAGCTGTCTATTTCAGAATGGGTGGCAAAAATTATTCACTAAACCTCAACTAAATCTTGTAATGAATGTGTAAATTGAGAATGTTTAGGAGACTAAACTGCTTGGAGTAACCCTGGATTATAAACTTTCACTGTAAAAACATATTGATGCAACAGTAGCTAAGATGGGGAGAGGTCTGTCCATATTAAAGAGTAGAACTACCTTAACAACTCTATCAACAAGTCACGTCCTGCAGGCCCCAGTTTTGTCAAACCTGGACTACCGTCCAGTCGTGTGGTCATGTGCCACAGAGGGACTTAGGAAAATTGCAAGTGGCCCAGAACAGGGCAGCAAGACTGGCCCTTAAATGTACATGGAGAGCTAACATTAATACCATGCATGTCAATCTCTCCTGACTAGTAGAGGAGAGATTTACTTCATCACTACTTGTGTTTGTGAGAATTATTGATATGTTGAATGCACAGAGCTGTCTGTTTAAACTACTAGCACACAGCTCAGACACCCATGCATACCCCACAAGACATGCCACCAGAGGTCTCTTCGGTCCCCAAGTCCAGATCAGACTATGGGATGTGCACAGTACTACATAGACCCGTGACTACATGGAAGTCTATTCCACAAACTTCTTTGGGATAGGGGGCAGAATTTTCACTTTTGGATGAATAGCATGCCAAAATTCAACTGCCTGCTACCCATCCCCAGAATATAAGATATGCATATTATTAGTAGATTTTGATAAACACAAGTTTCCAAAACTGTTTGAATCATATCTGTGAGTATAACAGAACTTATGTAGCATGCAAAACCCCCCGAGGACAAACCATTCAGATTTTTTGTTTTTGAGGTCAGTCTTTTCAATTAATTTTCATTGGGAAACCAGATTTCTAAGGGACTTGCTTGCAGTTTCTACCGCTTCAACTGGATGTCACCAGTCTTTAGAAATTGGTTGAGGGTTGTCCTTTGTGTAATGCAGTACGGCCATCTTGAATGAGAGTCACTTGAAGTGGATTGTTTGAGAGAGGCGCGTGACCAGAAAAGTAGCGTCAGTTTGTTTTCTTTTTGTATTGAACACAGATCATCCCGTCTTTAATTTTATCGATTATTTATGTTTAAAAAAGTTGAATTACAAAAGTAGTTTGAAATGTTTTGACAAAGTTTTACATGTAACTTTTGAGATATTTTGTAGTGATGTTGGTCAAGATAGAACCAGTGTTTTTCTGGATCAAACGCGCCAAATAAATTGACATTTTGGATATATATCGCCGGAATTAATCGAACAAAAGGACCATTTGTGATGTTTATGGGACATATTGGAGTGCCAACAAAAGAAGCTCGTCAAAGGTAAGCGTTGAATTATATTTTATTTCTGCGTTTTGTGTCGCGCCTGCATGATTGAAATATGCTTCTCTCTCATTGTTTACTGTTGTGCTATCATCAGATAATAGCATCTTATGCTTTCGCCGAAAAGCCTTTTTGAAATCTGACATGTTGGCTGGATTCACAGCGAGTGTAGCTTTAATTTGCTATCTTTCACGTGTGATTTAATGAAAGTTTGATTTTTATAGTAATTTATTTGAATTTGGCGCTCTGCATTTTCCCTGGCTTTTGGCCAGGTGGGACAAAAGCGTCCCACCTATCCCAGAGAGGTAACTCATGCAAGCAGTAGAATCAGATAGAAAATTACAAAAAAAACCCAGATAAAACACACCTTCTCGAACAGCAGGGAATGTGAGACACACACAGGCACAGACACATGCATCAAATCAAATGTATTTATAAAGTCCTTTTGCTCGGAAAAACTCCCTAGAAAGGGAGGAACCTAGGAAGAATCTAGAGTTTGACCGATTTATCGGAATGGCCGATTAATTAGGGCCGATTTCAAGTTTTCATAACAATCGGAAATCTGTATTGGGCCTATTTTTTTATTTTATTTATATATTTTTTTACACCTTTATTTAACTAGGCAAGTCAGCTAAGAACACATTCTTATTTTTAATGAAGGCCTAAGAACGGTGGGTTAACTTGTTATTGCTGCAATCCCCCTATCGGGATAAGTGTCATCAACAACCGCTGAATAGCATAGCGCTACATACAATACATATTACTATAAATATTTATACTCATGAAATCTCAAGTGCAATATAGGAAAACACAGTTTAGCCTTTTGTTAATCCACCTGTCGTGTCAGATTTTGAAATTATGCTTTACAGTGTAAGCAATCCGAGCATTTGTGTAAGTTTATATATCGCACAATAAAATATTAGCATCAGGTAGCTCGGTCACGAAAATCAGAAAAGCAATCAAATTAATAGTTTACCTTTGATGATCTTCGGATGTTTTCACTCACGAGACTCCCAGTTACACAACAAATGTTCCGTTTGTTCCATAAAGATGATTTTTATATCCAAAATACCTCCGTTTGTTTGTTGCGTTATGTTCAGAAATCCACAGGAAAGAGCGGTCACGACAACGCAGACGAAAATTCCAAATAGTGTCCACAGAAACATGTCAAACGTTTTTTATAATCAATCCTCACGTTGTTTTTAAAATATATAATCGATAATATATCAACCTCAAATGTCTTTCACAGTAGGAGAGGGGAAAACAATGGCTGTCCAAATTCTGTTGCGCAAGCGAAACTCATGTGACCACTTGACGCGATGTTATCGTTCTGGCTCAATTTTCAAAATAAAAGCCTGAAACTATGTCTGAAGACTGTTGACACTTTGAGGAAGCTATAGGAAAAGGAATCTGGTTCATATCCCTTTAAATCCAGCAAAGGGAGGCTATGGAACATGGAGTTTTCAAAATAGAAGCCACTTCCTGTTTTGATTTTCCTCAGGGTTTCGTCCGCAATATCAGTTCTGTTATACTCAGACAATATTTTGACAGTTTTGGAAACTTTAGAGTATTCTATCTAATACTAATAATAATATGCATATATTAGCAATTGAGACTGAGGAGCTGGCCGTTTACAATGGGCACCTGTTCATCCAAGCTACTCAATACTGCCCATACAGCCATATGAAGTTAACTGCCTTGTTCAGGGGCAGAATGACATATTTATACCTTGTCAGCTTGGGGATTCATTTTTGCAACCTTCCGGTTACTAGTCCAACGCTCTAACCACCTGCCTTACATTGCACTCCATGAGGAGCCTGCATGGCAGGCTGACTACCTGTTACACGAGAGCAGCAAGAAGCCAAGGTAAGTTGCTCGCTAGCATTAAACTAATCTAATTTTTAAAAATCAATCTTAACATAATCACTAGTTAACTACACATGGTTGATATTACTAGTTTATTTAGTGTGTCCTGCGTTGCATATAATTGATGTGGTGCCTGTTAATTTCTTATCGATATCACAGCCTACTTCGCCAAACGGGTGATACTTTAGCACTGTCGTTGCACCAAACCTAACCATAAACATCAATGCCTTTCTTTAAAATCAATACACGAGTATATATTTTTAAACCTATTTAGTTAATATTGTCTGCTAACATGAATTTCTTATAATTAGGGAAATTGTGTCAAGCAGTCAGGGTATATGCAGCAGTTTGGGCCACCTGGCTAGTTGTGAACTGTGTGAAGTCCATTTATTCCTAACAAAACACGTAATTAATTTGCCAGAATTGTACATAATTATGACATAACATTGAAGGTTGTACAATGTAACAGCAATATTTAGACTTAGGGATGCCACCCGTTAGATAAAATACGGAACTGTTCCGTATTTCACTGAAATAATAAACGTTTTGTTTTCGAAATGATAGTCTCCACATTCAACCATATCAATGACCAAAGGCTAGTATTTCTGTGTGTTATTATGTTATAATTAAGTCTATGATTTGATATTTGATAGAGCAGTCTGACTGAGCGATGGTAGGCAGCAGCTGTTTATGACTTCAAGCCTATCAACTCCCGAAATTAGGCTGCTGTAACCGATGTGAACTGGCTAACTAGTTCGCGGGGTGCACGCTAATAGCATTTCAATCGGTGACGTCACTCGCTCTGAGACTTGGAGTAGTTGTTCCCCTGCTCTGCAAGGGCTGCGGCCTTTGTGGAGCGATGGGTAAGGATGCTTCGAGGGTGGCTGTTGTCAATGTGTTCCTTGTTCAAGCCTAGGTAGGGGTGAGGAGAGGGACGGATGGTATACTGTTACACTGGCAATACTAAAGTGCCTATAAGAACATCCATTAGTCAGAGGTATATGAAATACAAATGGCATAGAGAGAAATAGTCCTATAATTACTATAATAACTATAACCTAAAACGTCTTACCTGGGAATATTGAAGACTCATGTTAAAAGGAACCACCAGCTTTCATATGTTCTGAGCAAGGAACTGAAACGTTAGCTTTTTTACATGGCACATATTGCACTTTTACTTTCTTCTCCAACACTTTGTTTTTGCATTATTTAAACCAAATTGAACATATTTCACTATTTATTTGAGGCTAAATTGATTTTATTGATGTATTATATTAAGGTAAAACAAAAGTGTTCATTCAGCATTGTTGTAATTGTCATTATTACAAATACATTTTTAGAAAATCGGCCGAATAATCGATATCGGCTTTTTTGGTCCTCCAATAATCAGTATCGGCGTTGAAAAATCATAATTGGTCGACCTCTAGAAGAGACCAAGAGAGGAACCAGGCTCTGATGGGTGGCCACTCCTCTTCTAGTTGTGGAGCCAGGTGGAGATGATTAGATTACATGGCCATTAAGGCCAGATTGTTCTTCAAGATGTTCAAACGTTCATAGATGACCAGCAGGGTCAAATAATAATCACAGTGATTGTAGAGGGTGCAACAGGTCGGTACCCCAGGAGTAAATGTCAGATGGCTTTTCACAGCCGAACATTCAGTGGTCAAGACAGCAGGTGCGGTAGAGAGAGAGGGATGGAGAGCAAGTTGAAAACAGCAGGTCCGGGACAAGGTAGCAGTTCCGGTGAACAGGTCAGGGTTCCATAGCCACAAGCAGGAAGGGGAGGGGAGGGGAAGGAGAGTGAGAGAATTAAAGGGAGCATACTTACATTTACACAGGACACCAGATAAAACAGGAGAATTACACTATATATAACAGACGGACCCTAGCTCTCCTGGCACATAGACTATTGCAGAATAGATACTGGAGGCTGAGACATAACATATTCACTATACACACGTGCACATGGATTTTGTGTTATACAGTACATATGTGATAGTAGAGTAGTGGGCTGAGGGCATGCACGTACTGTGTTGTGACATGTATTGTAATGTTTATTTTTTTTATATAACTACAGTACCTTCATTTTGCTAGTCCCCAGGAAGAGTAGCTGCTGACTTGGCATCAGCTAATGGGAATCCATAATAAATAGAAACACAAATAGACCTACTAGTATCACAAGACTTGTCTGAAGGTAACCCAGTACCGGGATTTATGTCTATTTAAGCCTGTTTGGTCCACCTAGGTTTGTGTGGGATTGTTACTCTGTTGGTTGTAGATGTGTTGTCGTGTTTGTTTTCTCCGGACTGTTTGGTCCTGTGTTTGGGCTGGTCTGTTTTATGCGCCCTGTATTTTGGCGTGTATTTTGATCGTTTTGTGCCGGAGAATAAATTACGATTTACCGAATCCTCTGCTCTCTGCGGCTGACTCCAACCCACCACATCTGCTAACCATGTGTATGTGACAAATAAAATTTGATTTGATTTGATTTGATTTGAAACTCTGACAGAATCCCGCACCATTTGAATGGAGTAAGAAGGAGCAGCCGCACCTCCTCTCCCATCGATGGAGGAGCGAGTCCTTCATCATACGGCCATTCTCCACCGGATTGGGTTGGCAATGGACCAGATGATGGAGAGGATGGACCGATGGGAGAGGAGTGGCCTCCCTACCTCACCTCCAGCTCCTCTTCCCCCAGTACCAACTACCCCTCCTCCGGCGTCCGGATCCGGTGCCCTGCGTCTGGCTCTCCCAGGGAGTACGATGGCTGGGTGCCAGGGGTTCCTGCTACAGTTGTACCTGGCTACCGTTCGTCCAACTCCCTCGGGGGAGGAGAGCGTGAGCGTCCTCGTCTCCTGTCTGACGGGTCGAGCCCTGGAGTGGGCCAACGCAGTGTGGAATGGCACAGACTCGGCGAGGGATCACTACCCCGAGTTCACCCGCTGTTTCACCTGCGACAGTAGACGAGGAGTGTGCAGGACTTTACGCTGGAGTTGGACCACTATCGCTGTAGCCTCCGGGAGGACGCCCCCAGGGAGCTAGCTTGTCGGGACACCACCCTCTCCCTCGACAAACTTATCGACATGTCCATCCGACTGGACAACCTGCTGGCTGCCAGCGGGCGTCCAGAACAGGCCCTGTTGGTTCCACCTCCATGCCCTCCCGCACCCTCCTGCAGGTGTGGTCGTAGAGGATACACTGCCGATCAGTGCTGGAGGAGCTTGTCCGGGAGTCGGGATGGCAGGCAGAGCACTCCTCGTTCATACCAGGTGAGTCAGCACCAGACTCACCCAGAGCTCCCTGTTGGCCATATGTTTTTACTAATTTATTTTTCGGACTTTTCTCCCTCTCTACAGCAAAAGGCGCTAGTCGATTCAGGCGCAGCTTGGAACTTTATGGATCATGGGCTCGCGTTAAGGCTAGGGATTCCCCTGGTGTCGTGAGACCAACCTTTCCCCAGTGCACTCCTTAGATAGCCGACAATTAGGGTCAGGGCTGGTCGGGGAGGCCACGGTGCCACTGGACATGGTAACGCAGGGGGATCTTAAGGAGTGGATCAGTCTTTTCCTTATTGATTCGCCTGCGTTTCCGGTGGTGCTGGGGATTCCCTGGCTGGCTAATCACAATCCTGAGATTTCATGGAGAAAGAGGGCTCTCAGAGGGTGGTCAGAGATGTGTTCAAGCAGGTGCATAGGAGTTTCCATCGGTGCGACGACGGTGGAGAGCCCAGACCAGGTTTCCACTGTGCACATTGCCTCTAAATATGCCGATTTGGCTATCGCCTTCTGTAAAAAGAGGGCGACCCAATTACCACCTCATCGATGAGGGGATTACACGATAAACCTCCTGGAAAACGCTGCACTTCCCAGGAGTCACGTGTACCCGTTGTCCCAGGAGGAGACAGTGGCGATGGAGACATACGTCACTGCATCTCTGGGACAGGGGTACATTCGACCCTCCACGTCACCCGTCTCGTCAAGCTTCTTTTTTTGTGTAGAAAAAGGAGGGAGGTCTGCATCCATGCATTGATTATAGAGGTCTAAATTCCATCACAGTGGGGTTTAGCTACCCGCTACCTCTCATCGCCACGACGGTGGAATCATTTCACGGAGCATGTTTCTTCACAAAACTGGACCTTAGGAGTGAGTATAATTTGGTGCGTATCCGGGAGGGAGATGAGTGGAAGGCCACATCTGGCCATTATGAGTACCTCGTCATGCCGTATGGGTTGAAGAATGCTTCCAATCTTTCGTGGATGAGATTCTCAGAGACCTGCAAGGGCAGGGGGGGGTAGTGTATATTGATGATATACTGACCTATTCTGCCACACACACCACGCACGTGTCTCTGGTGCATAGGGTACTTGGGCGACTGCTGAAGCATGACCTGTATGTCAAGGCTGAGAAATGTGTGTTCTCCAAACAAGGCATTTCCATCCTGGGTTATCGCATTTCCACCTCTGGGGTGGTGATGGAGTGTGACCATGTTACAGCCGTGTGTAATTGGCCGACTCCGACCACGGAAAAGGAGGTGCAGCGGTTTTTAGGGTTTGCCAATTACTACCGGAGGTTTATCCGGGGTTTTGGTCAGGTGGC
Source organism: Oncorhynchus gorbuscha (assembly GCF_021184085.1). Classification (NCBI taxonomy): domain Eukaryota; kingdom Metazoa; phylum Chordata; class Actinopteri; order Salmoniformes; family Salmonidae; genus Oncorhynchus; species Oncorhynchus gorbuscha. The sequence continues at coordinate 65,122,413 of NC_060175.1, read as the reverse complement.
TGCTCCCATTACCTCACTGCTGAAGGGGGGGGGGACGGCAGGCAGAGCTTTCAGTCGTCTGAAGGAGCTGTTCACCGACGCTCCCGTGCTTGCTCATCCGGACCCCTCTTTGGCGTTTATAGTGGAGTTGGATGCGTCCGAGAATGGGGTGGGAGCCGTGCTATCAAAGCGCTCGGGAGCGCCACCAAAGCTCCGCCCCTGCGCTTTCTTCTCGAGGACACTCGGTCCGGCAGAGCAGAACTATGACGTTGGGGGACCGGGAGTTGTTAGCTGTAGTCAAGGCTCTGAAGGTGTGGAGACATTGGCTTGAGGGGGCCAAGCACCCTTTCCTTATCTGGACTGACCATCGTAATCTTGAGAACATCCGGGCAGCAAGGAGATTGAATCCGCGTCAGGCCAGGTGGGCCATGTTCTTTACCCGATTTCGTTTGACGATTTCCTATCGGCCAGGCTCCCTTAATACGAAGGCCGACCCGCTCTCCCGCATATATGACACCGAGGAGCGGCCCATCGATCCGACTCCCATCCTCCCAGCTTCATGTCTGGTAGCACCGGTGGTATGGGAGGTGGATGCGGAGATCGAGTGGGCTTTACGGTTGGAACTTGCACCCTCTCAGTGTCCAGCAGGTGTTCAGTATGTGCCGCTTGGTCTTCGTGATGGGTTGATTCGATGGGCCCATACACTACCCTCTTCGGGTCATCCTGGGATTGAGAGGACAGTGCGGAGTCTTAGGGGGAGGTACTGGTGGCCCACTTTGGTTAAGGACGTGAGGTTTTATGTCTCCTCCTGTTCAGTGTGTGCTCAGAGCAAGGCTCCTCAACACCTGCCTAGAGGGAAGTTACAACCCCTCCCCGTTCTACAACGGCCGTGGTCGCACTTGTTGGTGGACTTTCTCACCGACCTTCCCCATCTCAGGGAAACACGATCCTGGTCGTTGTGGATCAGTTTTCTAAGTTCCGTCGTCTCAGCCCGTTGCCCGGTCTCCCTACGGCCCTACAGACTGCGGAGGCCCTGTTTACCCATGTCTTCCGGCACTACGGGGTGCCTGAGGACATTGTTTCTGATCGTGGTCCCCAGTTCACATTCAGAGTTTGGAAGGTGTTCATGGAACGGCTGAGGGTCTCGGTCAGCCTGACCTCTGGTTTCCACCCCGAGAGTAATGGGTAGGTGGAGAGAGTAAACCAGGATGTGGGTAGGTTTCTGCGGTCGTATTGCCGGGACCGGCCTGGTGAATGGGCGAGGTATGTCCCATGGGCAGAGGTGGCTCAGAACTCCCTCCGCCACTCCTCGACTAACATGTCACCGTTCCAGTGCATGTTGGGCTACCAGCCGGTCCTGGCTCCTTTGCATCAGAGCCAGACCGAGGCTCCTGCGGTGGAGGAATGGATGCATCGCTCGAAGGACACCTGAAGAGCTATCCAGGAATCATTAAAACAAGCTAGTGGACGGCAAAAGAGGAGCGCTGACCAGCACCGCAGTGAGGCCCCCGTGTTCGCACCGGAGGATCGGGTCTGGCTCTCGACCTGAAACCTGCCCCTCCGCCTGCCCTGCCGGAAGCTGGGGCCGCAGTGTGTAGGGCCATTTAAAGTCCTGAGGAGGATAAACGAGGTGTGTTATAGGTTACAGCTTCCTCCTTACTATCGAATTAACCCCTGGTTTCATGTGTCTCTCCTTAGGCCAGTGGTGGCTGGTCCCCTGCAGGAAGGTGAGGTGCTGGAGGTCCCTCCGCCCCCTCTGGACATCGAGGGGTCCCCGGCGTACACAGTATGCGCTATTCTGGACTCTGACGCCGGGTGAGGGGCCTACAGAACCTCGTGGACTGGGAGGGGTACGGTCCGGAGGAGAGGTGCTGGGTACCGGTGGGGGACATTTTGTCTCCACACCTTTAGAGCCTTGACTACTCTGTTGGTTGTAGATGTGCTGTCGTGTTCGTTTTCTCCGGACTGTTTGATCCTGTGATAGGGCTGGTCGGTTTTATGCACCCTTTACCAACCCTCTGCTCTCTGCGCCTGACTACAACCCACCACTCCTAGTAAACTCTGACAGCGTACTTGTGTCTATCACCTATCCACCTCATTTTCACGCGTTTCTATGGGCACAGCCAAACAACTGTAGTGATGATTCGACTTCCACTTTACCTCCTTACTGCAGCGCACTGGTGGCAAACTTGGCAGAGTCAATTATTTGAGAGTCAATTTACAGAGTGTAAAGGTCAAGTAAACAAGTAGGCTTTAAATGTAAGTGTATAAATGTAATTGTATATTTATTTCATTCAAGTTCGCTAACATTCGCTAGACTTAAAAGTAGGCTAATTCTGTTGTCATAATAACGTTAGTTGTGTTGTGTCAGAGTTAAGGCCAACTATAATGACAAACTATAGGCTATATAACGTTGTTGAGCATCCACATTAGAGGAAAGTTTATCGTTGTACAGTCCTACACCTGTCAATCAACTGATCAACACATCCCAGTGCATGCTGCCTACGAACCAATTAATGCTTGATCTGAAATGTGGTCGGAGGAGCCATTTGGATGGTGTGATGCAATTGCGAAGCACCCGGAGGCACGCAGAGGGGAAGTAGAGCTCTGTACCACAACACAGTGCGCCTCTAAAATTGTGTAACAATGTAGAGGGCTCAGTATAGCTCCGCGTTGATATGATTGTACAAACACAAACTTTTTTGTGTTTGTTGTTGCCTGTTTTGCTTGTTATTTTGGCATTAATATGTGTCACATTTCAGTTTGCAAACAATGTAAATAAAGCCACAATCAAAGATGGTCTCTTTTTTCTGTCTTGAGTAAGGCAGCTCAAAAATACAGGTGTTTTGTCACGCCTTGGTCATTGTATCTTGTGTTTTTTGTTATATGTTTGGGTAGGCCAGGGTGTGACATGGGTTTATATGTTGTATTTCGTATTGGGGTTTGTATTAATTAGGAGTGTGTATTAGTAGGGGTGTATCTAGTTAGGCTTGGCTGCCTGAGGCGATTCCTAATTGGAGTCAGCTGATTCTCGTTGTCTCGGATTGGGAACTGTATTTAGGCAGCCTGAGTGCCCGATGTATTTCGTGGGCGATTGTACCTGTCTTTGTGTTAGTCACCAGATAGGCTGTATTAGTTTCACTCGTTTGTTGTTTTGTATTCTCAGTTATTTCATGTACAGCATTTTCTTCATTAAATGTCATGAGTAACCTACACGCTGCATTTCGGTCTGACTTTCTACAAACAACAGACGAAGATCATTACAGAATCACCCACCACGATTCACAGACCGAGCAGCGTGTGAACTGGCAGGATCTAAAGGAGGACGTTATGGAATCGAAAAGGAAAGCACAGTTATACAGAGCGAGAACCGAAGGTAACGGGGAAAGCGCAAGTATGAGGAGGCAGCACTGCGACGTGGTTGGAAACTGGAAAGTCACCCCCCAAAAAATATTGGGGGGGGGCTTAGGGAGAGTATGGCTGAGTCAGGAGATAAACCTGAGCCAACTCTCCTTGTTCATCGTGAGGAGCCAAGGAGGAGACCTGAACCAGAGCCAGTGTTAGAGGTGAGCGAAGCAGAGACTGTGAAGGAGTTAATGGGGAAAGTGGAGTGGAGAGTAATGAGGGAGTTGCTAGCTTGGTGCTATAGATATAATATTCGTCCGACGGATCGTGTCGGGGATTTAATAGCACCTGAGTTAGCGCTCTATACTCAACCTGAGGTGCGTGTTAGTCAGCTGGTGAAGTTGGTGCCAGCCTCACGCATCAGGCCTCCTGTGCACATCCCTAGCCTTGCACGTCCTGTGCCTACACTGCTCTCAAGATCTCCAGTACGTCTTCACGGTCTAGCCCATCCTGTGCCACCTCCACACACCAGTCCTCCCTGTGCTCACCGTTGGGCTAGAGAGACCGGGCAGGCACCGTGTTATGCTATGGAGCACACGGTGTTTTCAGTGCGGGAGCATAGCCCGGTGAGGCACATACCAGCTCTTCCTATTGGCCGGGCTAGAGTGGGCATCGAGCCAGGTAAGCTTGGGCAGGCTCGGTGCTCAAGAGCTCCAGTGCGCCTGCACGGTCCGGTCTATCCAGAGCCACCTATACACACCAGTCCTCCGGTAGCAGCTCCCCGCACCAGGCTTCCTGTGCGTGTCCTCGCGCCAGTACCACCAGTTCCAGCACCACGCACCAGGCCTCCAGTGCGCATCGCCTGTTCAGCCCAGCCAGTGCTTTTCTCCCATCCTGTGCTATCGGAGTCTCCAGCCTGTTCAGCGCAGCCAGAGCCTAACTCCTCTCCTGCGCTGCCGGAGTCTCCTGTCTGTCCAGCGCCACCAGTGCTCCCAGTCGGCCCAGCGCGTCCAGTGCGCCTCGCCTGTTCAGCGCAGCCAGAGCCTTTCTCCTCTCCTGCGCTGCCGGAGTCTCCTGTCTGCCCAGCGCCGCCAGTCGGCCCAGCGTCACCAGTCTGCCAGGATCCGCCAGAAGTGCCAGTCTGCCAGGATCCGCCAGAAGTGCCAGTCTACCAAGATCTTCTAGATCGGCCAGACAACCTTAATCATCCAGGTCCACCAGCCAGCCAGGATTTACCGGAGCCTACTACCTGCCTGAGCTTCCTCTCAGTACTGAGCTTCCTCTCAGTACTGGGCTCCCTCTCTGTACTGGGCTCCCTCTCAGTACCGAGCTTCCTCTCAGTACCGAGCTTCCTCTCAGTATCGGGCTTCCCCTCAGTACCGGGCTGCTTCGGTCCCGGGCTGCCCCTCTGTCCCGGGCTGCCCCTCTGTCCCGGGCTGCCCCGCTGTCCTGAGTTGCCCCTCTATCCTGAGTTGCCCCTCTATCCTGAGTTGCCCCTCTATCCTGAGTTGCCCCTCTATCCTGAGTTGCCCCTCTATCCTGAGTTGCCCCTCTGTCCCGAGCTGCCCCTCTGTCCCGAGCTGCCCCTCAGTTATGTGGGGATCAGGGTGAGGACTATTAGGCCATGGTCGGCGGAGAAGGTGGATTATCCTAGGACGCGAAGGGAAGGAACTAGGACATTTATGGAGTGGGGTCCACGTCCCGAGCCAGAACCGCCACCATGGACAGACGCCCACCCGGACCCTCCCTATGCTCTTGAGGTGCGTGCCGGAGTCCGCACCTTAGGGGGGGGGTTCTGTCACGCCTTGGTCATTGTATCTTGTGTTTTTTGTTATATGTTTGGGTAGGCCAGGGTGTGACATGGGTTTATATGTTGTATTTCGTATTGGGGTTTGTATTAATTAGGAGTGTGTATTAGTAGGGGTGTGTCTAGTTAGGCTTGGCTGCCTGAGGCGATTCCTAATTGGAGTCAGCTGATTCTCGTTGTCTCGGATTGGGAACCGTATTTAGGCAGCCTGAGTGCGCGTTGTATTTCGTGGGTGATTGTACCTGTCTTTGTGTTAGTCACCAGATAGGCTGTATTAGTTTCACTCGTTTGTTGTTTTGTATTCTCAGTTATTTCATGTACAGCATTTTCTTCATTAAATGTCATGAGTAACCTACACGCTGCATTTCGGTCTGACTTGCTACAAACAACAGACGAAGATCATTACATGTTTCAGCCTTGCTCAGTGCTTTCTGTGTTGGTGTGGCAGCCAGCGGAAAATATAGAGTGTAGTAGGGTTTGGTAATGTTCTCTAGTTGTGTCGTGATTGGCTCAGTGTTCTGTCACTCATGGGGACACTATGTCAATGCAAAATCTACGGGAAGAGCTCGAAAATTCAAGCCCCTTGGGTGCTGCCATAGAATTACATTAGAAGTGCCCATCCAAGAAGGCTCAAGGCCATTGGCCACGGATAAAATTATGTCAAATCACGTTGTATCTACCGTTGCTTTGATTGGACTGATTGTATCAACATCGTACTTTCAAAATCTTAGCTAGCAAGTTGGACAAGCAGTCATCACAATGAATCCTGTCAACAAACTACTGGCAAATCCTTTTCGTCCTTGTCATATGAAGAGAAATTATAGGTAAAACCTATTGGTGCTGATCGGCCATTGGACATAAACATTGGAAGTTGGAAATCCAAAATTCAACAATGAGTGGTTTGGAAAGAATCAGTGTCTTACTGCATGCGTTGCAAAGCAATCACTAGCTTGCTAATTCTGTGGAGTGGGTGTGTGGTCCAAGTCTGGGTTTAAGGCTCTAATTTTCCAAGCTTAAAAGGATTAACATTCAACACCATGGGCCAGAGGTTGAAAACATTGGGCATGCTGTCAATCCAGCATGACTTCTGCCGCGTTCAGAACAATTGGAAACTCTGAACTAGGAAATCTCAGACTTCAGTGAGTTCAAGGCAACTGGGAACCCGAGCTCCGCCTGGGAAAATAAGTTTTGAACGGTCATCCAACTCGGAATTGTAAGTCAGGAACTCTGGCCTCTTTCTAGAGGTCCAACCTGAAGATCACTGACATCATGATTTGGCCCTGTTTTTTTCCCGAGTTCCTAGTTGTCTTGAAAGCACCATAAATCCAGAGAATGCCAGACTTTGATGATAAAGTTTGATGACAAAATATGCCCACAAGGACTGCTGTGCCACCTTCCTGATCAAGTGAGCACAACAAGGTGAGTCCAAAAATGGCATGTATGCTGCTGCTGCATAAATGATGTAATATGCAAGGGAGATATGTATATTGTAGCTAAGAAAGTAATAGTTTGTTGTGAAGTAACCTGTTAGTAGCCTCACCCTAATAATTTGGTCCCTTTCCCCCTCATAACTTAGTCTACTGTTCTGACTCGGTGGTGCACATGTAGCATATAGCCTGTTTTAGAGAAATGTAATCATTGATTATTGTAAGGGTGTTCATTGTCTGCTTATATGCCCCCGTATTTATCCTACAGTTCTGACTAGGTGTACAGGGAGAATATTGTAAGAATGGCCCATGTTCTGAATTCTGTCACTGTACATTTCAAAAGTGCTGAACAAATAGTGATATTGACTATGTCCGTCCTAACTCGCTCATTAATGTCTTAATCGAAATTACGGATTGCCTTTTATCAACTCGTCGTCCCCTTATGTCATAGTTTGTACATATCAATTGTCAGTAGAAACCACATTTGTTTAAGTAAGTCAGCCATATCAGCTATGTTTTTTTAAAGAAAGTAAATTAGGCTGAATGAACTGTTTCGCTGCCAGACAAGGCTCTACTGAGAGCCAGGTGTAGCAGTGGTAAGGATTCACTCCATGGTGCTGAAAAGAACGCTCTACTGTTGGGACTAAATAACTGTATCTTGCCTGCCTGATTGAGCAACCATTTGGATCAGTTAGGCTATGTTTTTTTCTTCTTGGCAGTTTAGCCTACAAGGTCCAGGCACCTTAGTATGTAAGTAATATGGTGTATTTTGTAATGGTGTATCAGCTAATAGAAACGTGCTAATGATTTTCTAGTGGCACACATATGAAGGAGGACGTTGCATCCATAGTTTCTGTGTCCGGCTTCCGTGTTGTAAAAGTGTTCAAAATTAAGTGGACAGACACTTCAAAACAGTCTGGCTATTTAAATGTACAGTATATATCGGAAAAATATCTGTTTCTCCATGTATGAATTTGTTATTAAATGCGTTTCTATGGTCTAATTGGAGTGAGGCTAACTTCAATGTTTCATAAAATGTGTATACATTTGTTTGATAGCCTACTTACAGGGTGTCACGCCTTGGTCTTAGTATTTTGTGTTTTCGTTATTTATTTGGTCAGGCCAGGGTGTGACATGGGTTTATTTTGTGGTGTGTTTTTGTATTGGGGTTTAGTAGGTATTGGGATTGTGGTTGAGTAGGGTTGTCTGGCATAGTCTATGGCTGCCTGAGGCGGTTCTCAATCAGAGTCAGGTGATTCTCGTTGTCTCTGATCGGGAACCATATTTAGGTAGCCTGGGTTTCACTGTGTGTTTGTGGGTGATTGTTCCTGTCTCTGTGTTTGTTGTCACAAAATAGGCTGTATAGGTTTTCACGTTTCGTTTGTTGTTTTGTATATTAAGTTATTTCATGTATCGTTCATTTTTCATTAAAGAACATGAGTAACCACCACGCCGCATTTTGGTCCGACTCTCTTTCAACAGACGAACGCCGTTACACAGGGGTCCTAAAATTCTAAATCAAATAGTTATGCCAAGGATAATTTAGCTATCTTAACCCTCCTGTTGTGTTCGTTTCATGTTAATTAATTATGTTCCCGGTCCAAAATGACCACCCCATTATAGCTGATTATAAATCCATAATAATACATATATTATCACCTAATGTTGTGTTAGATCTTTTTATCAACTTAAGTTCCTGTGAACATTACAAGTTTTGAACGTCTATTTGCTATTTATGGCCTGTAGGCCTCATTGACCTGAGCTCATACAACTCGTTTTTGAGTTTAAAAAAACAATGTATGGATTATTTTGACAAGAACAAATACCCAGATTAAACATCATTTATTACAGACAATTTAATGTCAAAGTTTAACAAGGACTCTCCTCCTCACCAGTGTCATGATCAAAGATATGATGAAGAGCCTCACATACAGTATATCGTTTGGTCATTGAGCTGCCACAGATTGAATTGTGAGCAAGGCCTCAAAAATGCTTTTACATACCAGAGCTGAGAAACGTTCTATATATTATTGAAACAATGTTGCAATTGTTTGTGAGAATGCCAACAGGTGTGGTTCCCAAGGGGGAAAGATTCTATTGGGGAAAGGTTCCTGTGTGGGTTGCCATGGAAGCCAAGAAGGGGAGTGAGGTGTGTGTGGGTGTGTGTGTGTGCTAGCAGCTGCATACAGCCTACGCTCCCTGTCCATCTGGTCAGGGTAAACAAATTGATAACGTTATGTACAGTATTTATTGTCCATTTGTTTGTCAGGAGAAAATGTCAATGTGATTACATTTGGTTGATAATCTAACTTGGGCTGGCTATACCTTTAGAAAATCCAAAAGTATTAGCTGGAATGAATCAACAAAATAGTGATGGAATAGACTGTGATTTCATTTTTAATTAGTCCTACAGTTGCATAGGCCTGCATGATGCAAACATGAAGCTCACCCCTGTGAGTTCTATTGCCTATCAGTGGTTGTCTCTGTTGTCCCCTGTTAGTCTAGTCTAAATATAATTCATATGAACAAGTATAAGGCTGCTGCATAGAAATGGGCTACGTGGCTTATTAGTGTGCATAGAAACGGGCTACGTGGCCTATTAGTGAGCATAGAAATAGGCTACGCGGCCAGCTCTCCAAGCTTTGGAGTCAGAACGTTGAATAAGATAATGTATGCATGGTGTTGGAATTTTATTAATAATCATTGATACATTTGTACCAATGTAACAATGGATGTGGAAATGGCATTTTACATCGTAGAACCAGTTTATTGGTTGTAATGGTCAATTGGGTAATGGTCCTGGGTGCCAAGTGCTTATTATGTAGGCCTACTGGTTTGAGCTCCTGTTAGACTGATTCGATTTGGTTTCTCAGATAGGACAGATACATAGCCTGATACAGAGGCTATTTCTTTTGGGAAATTGCCCGTGTATATTTGGTCAATCTACTTGTATATTTTGTATGATATGGTGCTTTCACCATTGGATCACCGAGACCTGTAAATAAATCTACACTCTGTGTACATCAACTTGCCTTGCCTTCTGCTGATTTCATGCTCCTATGACTGCAAAAGAGTTAGTCTGAGCAAGGAGTAAAATCGTTGACGTGTAATAATGTGATTGTGTTTTTTTATGTGATTGACTCTATATACAGTAATGAGAGAAACTTTACAGGTCCTCTCACTGTGCTTGGAGAGGACAAATTCAATGTGCTATTGGAGTGGGCACAAGAGATGTGGCTTCAGTTCATGTCAGGAGAGAGTTGACAATGGTATTGGAATGAAGTGGTCATCCTGTCTTAATCGGGGAACAGCAGGGGACTTAGCTGTAAATACAGATAGCAGATAGATTCCATTACAGCAGTGCCATCATAGGTTTAGGAAACACTCAATGAAGTTCAATGTCAGGATATGATATGACCCAGATGCATACACTGGAGGCAGATAGTACAGTTCACAGATGATTTATTAGAAACACGGGGCAGGCAAAGGGCAGGTCGAGGCCAGGCAGAGGTTCGTGATCACGTCAGAGTCAGCCAGGTACAGGACGGCAGGCAGGCTCGGGGTCAGGGCAAGCAGAGGTTCGTGATCAGGTCAGAGTCAGCCAGGTACAGGACGGCAGGCAGGCTCGGGGTCAGGGCAGGCAGAATGGTCAGAACCGGGAAAAACTATAAAACAGAACTAGAGAAACAGGAAGGCGGGAGAGAAGACAAGACAAACGGGCAACAGACAAACAGAGAACACAGGTATAAATACACATAATATGAAGTTGGGCGACACCTGGAGGGGGGTAGAGACAAGCACAAAGACAGGTGAAACAGATCAGGGTGTGAGAACTGTACTATCGGCCTCCAGTGTCTGTATCTGGGTCATGTCATATCCTAACCCAGAACTCTCCAAACAGCCTACCCGCTCAGAGGCGTCCGCATGGTCCTAAAAACACCTCACCACTTTTGTATGATAAAACTGGGGAGGACAAAAATACAATTTCAGAATGTACGGTGGACATGACCACCCTATCCCCAGTGAAAGTTGCGCTCCTGCTATAATTGCATCCCCAAAGCAAATGACATGTTCTCAAATCCAACCGCTCAACAGACACTCCTCAATTGTGACAGAGAAGGGTCACCTTGTCTTCTCCTTGGTGGTGGCCTGTTCTCATCATTGGCCTCACTCTGGGATTTGGAAATGGCATGTTTTGGAAAAATTCACGCTGAATATGGACTATAAATTGTGATTTCTGTGGAAGGAGGAGACCATATTGAATTTGTTTTTTCACCTGTATTTACAGTAGAATTCTTTGAGATGGGGTAAGGGCCGATAAAACGGGGGAACAGTTTGCGGGACATGCCCGAGACAATAACGGGCAGCCAAGGTCCGGTGACGGGTCCACCTGTCGTCGATACCTGGAGGTGGTCTTGAGAAAAGCTGACTTGTGACAGCAGTGGACGAACATCTGGGCCAAGGGTATGCTGACCTCTTCCTCTTGCTCCGGGAAGAGCGGGGTTGATATCCTAGGGAGCACTCAAAAGGCGAGAGACCAGTGGCTGAGCAAGGGAGGGTGTTGCGAGTGTACTCTAACCACTCGAGCTGCTGGTGGTAGGATGAGTGCAGCCGCGAGACAAGAGGTAGGGAGGATGGTCTCGGGAGTCCTGTGGAACAGAAGTGGGGCCATAGAGGCGTGACAGCGTATCCGGCTTTACAGTCTTGGACCCCGGGTGGTAGGAGATGGTGAAGTTAAATCGGGTTCTTGTGTAAGTTCTTGTGATCTGTCCATACTATGAATGGGGGTTCCGCCCTCCTCTAAGCAGTGCCTCCACTCCTTCAATGCCATCTTCACTGCCAGAAGTGTTTTTGGTTATTCATGTCGTAACTCCTTTCCGCGGGGTTGAGATGGTGGGAGTGGAAAGCGCAAGGATGCAGCTTTTGGTCTTGGGCTGAACGTTGAGACAGGACAGCCCCCACTGAGGAATTGACCTCCACCACGAACTGCCGGGATAGATCTGGATGGATTTGGATGAGAGTGGTAGTGATTGGTGTTTGAGGTCAAAGAATGCCTGGTCTGCAGCTGGAGATCACGTAAATGGGACCTTGGGAGAGGTGAGTGCTGACGGGGGAAGTCCGGGTTGTGGCCAATCCACCACCGCTCTCACCTTTTCAGGAGCCATCTGGATGTTGCCTGCGGCTATGATGTACCCCAGGAAGGAGATCAAATCAAATGTATTTATGTAGCCCTTCTTACAGTAGCTGAAATCTCAAAGTGCTATACAGAATCTCAAAGTGCTATACAGCTACGCCGCGGGAACGGCGGATAGGTCCGGGGCTTTTCCCGAGCCTGCAGGAAAACGTCCCGGGGCAGGCAGTGCCTACTTCGGCCAATGACCATGGTAAAATGGGCTCCAACCCAGGATAGAACTAGTAGCCCAGTCGATCAGGGGATTGTGCCTCTGGAGCCAGGAAAACCCTAAAACTACAGGTGCTTGAGGGGATTCAATTGGCAGGAACTGCATAAACTCACTGTGATTACCCGACACTATCAGGTTAATGGGACACGTGGTGTGGGGGACTCCAACGCGCTGACATGCATGGGAATGGAGAGCGGTTGTGTGGGTTTCCCCATCTTCAACACCAGGTTAGCGTCCATAAAGCTCTCGTCGGCCCAAGAGTCTATGAGCACTCAAAGAGATTTGGACTGGTCACCCCACAACAGGGTGGCATGGAGAGGGGTACGAGCAATGGAAGATGGGAAAACTCCCCGTACGGCTCACCAGGGTACTCATACTAGTACCTCCTTGATGAGCCTGGTTCTTTAATGGATAGGTAGAAAAAGCATTTATTGTAGCTCCACTATACAGACAGCTCTAGGTGTTAAGTCTGCGTAAGAGCTCAGCAGGAGACAATCTAGCCCAGTTGCATGCGCTCCGGTGGAGATGACTCGCCTGCCCTCTGTGACCTCCCAGAGACTTCGGCCGATGTCGGATCCACTCTGAAATGTGTGCTTCGGGGTTTTCCGGGTTTCATGGTAGAAATTGAGGATGAGTGTCGGCGACAGGGAAAAGACTCCCTCTCCCTCCTATGTTTCCGTAGCAGCCCATCGATCTGGATGGTCAAGGCTATGAGGGAGTTGAGGTCCAGGGGCAGCTCCCGGTCTGCGAGCTCTTCTTTAAATCACCTCCGACAACCCGTGAAGGAACACATTGAACCGTGCTTCCGGGTTCTAGGTACTCTCAGCCGCCAACGTGCAAAATTACACAGTGTAGTCTGCCACACTGCGGGAATCCTGACGTAGTTGGAGCAGCTTACTTGCTTACTTGTTATCACGTACACTATCCTTGAGCGAACCGAGGAAAATTAATAGGGCTGCAGCTCAAAGATGAGAGAACACTGGAAGAGAAACGCCCGGCAGGATCCAGGATCTCCAGTGTAGCGCTCCGGAGGAGGTAAGTGGGGTTCTTGGGAAGGCGGGGTAGATTGGGGAGAAACACCGCTGGTAGCGGGGTAATTGACAGTCTGGGGGTTTACTGTAGTGGCGGCCTGCCTCACAGACAATCTGTGGAATTGTGCCCTCAATGTGTTGAAGGCATGGTCCTGGTGTTACACTAAGGTCTGGAATCCTTCCATAAGACCTTTGAAGTAACTCCTTGTTTCTTCCAATGGTGTCTCCCTTGGGAGGAGACAGTGTTGCGGAGCTGGTCCGAGTCTGCTGGCTCAGTCATGGCCAGTTCGTGCTATCACGACTCAGGATATGACCCAGATGCAGACACAGGAGGTGGATGGTACAGTTGTCAGATGATTTATTAGAAATACGCGGCAGGCAAAGGGCAGGTTGAGGGCAGGCAGAGGTTCGTGATCAGAGTCAGGCAGGTACAGGACGTCAGGCAGGCTCTGGATCAGGGCAGGCAGAAGTTTGTAATCAGGTCAGAGTCAGGCAGGTACAGGACGGCAGGCAGGCTCGAGGTCAGGGCAGGCAGATTGGTCAGAACCGGGAGAGAACAGAACGAGGCAAACTGGAAGGTGGGAGAGAATGCTGGTGAGACCTGACAAGACAAGACAAACCTGCAACAGACAAACAGAGAATACACAGGGGATAACAGGAAGATGGTGACCCCTGGAGGGGGTGGGGAAAAGTACAAAGACAGGTGAAACAGATGACAGGTGACAACTTTGTTGAAGCACCTTTGGCAGCGATTACAGCCTCGAGTCTTCTTGGGTATGATGCTACAAGCTTTTGGCACACCTGTATTTGGGGAGTTTCTCCTATTCCTTTATGCAGATCCTCTCAAGCTCTGTCAGGTTGGATGGTGAGTGTTGCTGCACAGCTATTTTCAGGTCTCTCCAGAGATGTTAGATCGGGTTCAAGTCCAGGCTCTGGCTAGGCCACTCAAGGCCATTCAGAGACTTGTCCCGAAGCCACTCCTGTTTGTCGTGGCTGTGTGCTTAGAGTCGTTGTCCTGTTGGAAGTTGAACCTTCACCCCTGTCTGAGGTCCTGAGCACTCCGAAGCAGGTTTTCATCAAGGATCTCTCTGTACTTTCCTCCGTTTATCTTTCCCTCAATCCTGACTAATCTCCCAGTCCGTGCCGCTGAAAAACATCCCCACAGCATGATGCTTCCACCACCATGCTTCCCCATAGGGATGGTGCCAGGTTTCCTCCAGACCTGATGCTTGGCATTCAGGCCAAAGAGTTCAATCTTGGTTTCATCAGACAAGAGAATCTTGTTTCTCATGGTCTGAGAGTATTTTAGGTGCCTTTTGGCAAACTCCAAGTGAGCTGTCATGTGCCCCTTACTGAGGAGTGCCTTCCGTCTGGTCACTCTACCATAAAGTCCTGATTGGTGGAGTGCTGCAGACATGGTTGTCCTTCTGGAAGGTTCTCCCATCTCCACAGAGGAATTCTGGAGCTCTGTCAGAGTTGACCATCGATTTCTTGGTCACCTCCCTGATTGCTCAGTTTGGCCGGGCGACCAGCTCTAGGAAGAGCCCTGGTGGTTACAAACTTGGGGACCTTCAATGCTACAGAGATGTGAATGAATTAGCTACGCTAACTAGTAGCTACCATAACCAGGTCAGCCCTAGCCTTTTGCTTTGTCATTATGGGTTACTGTGTGTAGATTGATGAGGGGGAAAAACCATTTAAATCAATTCTAGAATAATGCTGTATAATGTAACAAAATGTGTAAAAGTCAAGTGGTCTGAATACTTTCCGAATACACCGGAAATGTAGCCTACTCTATTTCAATGAGGCCACACATACTAGGTGCACTTGAACTCTCACGCTCAACTAGGAGAGGTAGGCTATTTCTGAGTGTGAATAATGAGGAAAATATGTGATTTTAATACAGTGGGTAGGCTAACTCATACAAAGCAGAAAGAGTACCGTTTCCAAATAATCTGTGGGACAACAAAAATATTTTCATTCCAATGTAACGGTTCTCTTGTGGTGAAGGAGAGTCGGACCAAAATGCAGAGTGTAGATTGCGATCCATGTTTAATAAACAAACGTAAAACACAAATCAATTACAAACACTACAAAAAAAAGAACATAATGAACGTAATGAAAACCGAAACAGCCTATACTAGTGTAAACTAACACAGACAGGAACAAGGACACTAAGGACAATCACCCACTAAACACACAAAGAATATGGCTGCCTAAATATGGTTCCCAATCAGAGACAACGATAAACACCTGCCTCTGATTGAGAACCACTTCAGACAGCCATAGACTTAACTACAACACCCCACTAAGCTACAATCCCGATACCAACACACCACATACAAAAACCCCATGCCACAACCTGGCCTGACCAAATAAATGAAGATAAACACAAAATACCTCGACCAGGGCGTGACAGAACCCCCCCCCCCTAAGGTGCGAACTCCTGGACGCACCTCCAAACAATATGGAGGGTCCGGGTGGGCGTCTGTCCATGGTAGCGGCTCCGGCGCGGGACGTGGACCCCACTCAATCACCATCTTAGTCCCTCCTCCTCGCGTCCTTGGATAGTCCACCTTCGCCGCCGACCATGGCCTAGTAGTCCTCACCCAGAACCCCACTGGACTGAGGAGCAGATCGGGACTGAGGGGAAGCTCGGGACTGAGGGGAAGCTCAGCACTGAGAGGAAGATCAGCACTGAGAGGAAGCTCAGCACTGAGAGGAAGCTCAGCACTGAGAGGAAGCTCAGGCAGGTAGTTGGCTCCGGCAGATCCTGGCTGGCTGGCGGATCTGGAAGAGTCTGGTTGACTAGCGGATCTGGAAGAGTCTGGCTGACTGACGGATCTGGAAGAGTCTGGCTGACTGGCAGATCTGGCAGAGTCTGGCTGACTGGCAGATCCTGGCAGACTGACGGATCTGGCTGCTCCATGCTGACTGGCGGCTCTGGCTGCTCCACGCTGACTGGCGGCTCTGGCTGCTCCATGTAGGCTGACATCTCTGGCGGCATCTTACAGACTGGCAGCTCTGGCGGCTCCGTGCAGACTGGCAGCTCCGTGCAGACTGTCAGCTCCTTGCAGACTGGCAGCTCCTTGCAGACTTGCAGCTCTTGTCACGCCCTGGTCAAAGTATTTTGTGTTTATCTTCATGTTTGGTTCAGGCCAGGGTGTGGCATGGGGTTTTTGTATTGTGGTGTGTTTTGTCTTGGGGTTTTGGTATGTATTGGGATTGTAGCTAGTGGGGTGATCTAGCAAAGTCTATGGCTGTCTGGAGTGGTTCTCAATCAGAGGCAGGTGTTTATCGTTGTCTCTGATTGGGAACCATATTTAGGCAGCCATATTCTTTGGTTGTTTTGTGGGTGATTGTCCTTAGTGTCCTTGTTCCTGTTTCGGTTTTCGTTACGTTCTTTGTTTTGAAGTGTTTGTGTTTTAGATTCGTGTTACGTTTTTGTTCATTAAACATGGATCGCAATCTACACGCTGCAGTTTGGTCCGACTCTCCTTCACCACACCTAGAAAACCGTCACAGCTCTGGCTGCTTCATGCAGACTGGCAGCTCTGGCTGCTTCATGCAGACTGGCAGCTCTGGCTGCTCCATACAGACTGGCAGCTCTGGCTGCTCCATGCAGACTGGCAGCTCTGGCTGTTTCATGCAGGCTGGCAGCTCTGGCTGCGCTGAACAGGCAGGAGACTCCAGCAGCGCTGTAGAGGAGGAAGGCTCTGGCAGCGCTGAACAGGCGGGAGACTCCAGCAGCGCTGTAGAGGAGGAAGGCTCTGGCTGCGCTGAACAGGCGGGAGACTCCGGCGGTGCTGGAGATGAGGAAGGCTCTGGCTGCGCTGAACAGGCGGGAGACTCCGGCAGCGCTGGACAGGCGAGGCGCACTGTAGGCCTTATGCGTGGTGCTGGCACTGGTGGGACTGGACCAAGAACTCGCACAGGAAGCCTGGTGCGGGGAGCTGCTACCAGAGGGCTGGGGTGTGGAGGTGGTACTGGATAGACCGGACCGTGCAGGCGCACTGGAGCTCTTGAGCACAGAGCCTGCCCAAACTTACCCGATTGAATGCTCTCGGTCGCCCTGCCAGTGCGGCGAGGTGGAATAGCCCGCACTGGGCTATGCAGGCGAACCGGAGACACCGAGCGCAAGGCTGGTGCCATGTAAGCGTAGAGCCGGCTTCATGGCATTTGGCTCGACGCTCAATCTAGCCCGGCCGATACTCGGAGCTGGAATATACCGCACCGGGCTATGCACCCGCATTGGAGACACCATGCGCACCACAGCATAACACAGTGCCTGTCCGGTCTCTCTAGCTTCCCGGTAAGCACCGGGAGTTTGCGCAGGTCTCCTACCTGGCATAGCCATAGTCCCTGTGAGCTCCCTCCCAATACATTTTTGGGGCTGACTCAGGCTTCCATCCGCGTCGCCATGCTGCCTCCTCATACCAGCGCCTCTCCGCTTTCATCGCCTCCAGTTCTTCCTTGGGGCGGCGATATTCTCCAGGCTGAGCCCAGGGTCCTTCACCATCCAGTTTGTCCTCCCATGTCCAGTCCTTCTCTCGCTGCACCTTGGGGCGGCTACACTCCCTGGTTAGCCCAGGGTCCTCTCCCGTCGAGGATTTCCTCCAAAGTCCAGAAATTCTTGTCGCACTGCTCCTGCTACTGCTGTTGCCTGTTACCATGCTGCTTGGTCCGGGTGTGGTGGGTGATTCTGTAAAGGTTCTCTTGTGGTGAAGGAGAGTCGGACCAAAATGCAGCGTGTAGATTGCGATCCATGTTTAATAAACAAACGTAAAACACGAATCAATTACAAACACTACAAAAAAAAGAACGTAATGAACGTAACGAAAACCGAAACAGCCTATACTAGTGTAAACTAACACAGACAGGAACAAGGACACTAAGGACAATCACCCACGAAACACACAAAGAATATGGCTGCCTAAATATAGTTCCCAATCAGAGACAACGATAAACACCTGCCTCTGATTGAGAACCACTTCAGACAGCCATAGACTTAACTAGAACACCCCACTAAGCTACAATCCCAATACCAACACACCACATACAAAAACCCCACGCCACACCCTGGCCTGACCAAATAAATGAAGATAAACACAAAATACCTCGACCAGGGCGTGACATACAAAGTTGTCTGACCGACTGCAGCATGAACAATGCAGACCGCGCCGCAATGATCTCTGTTGGGACCCGCAGGTCCTGCAGGCATCCCGGGGGAATGCAACCCTCTAGTGCATAGTTAATACACAACACTGCTCATCATTTCTTAGCAGGATCAGATGGTGACTGGGGTCCCAGCAGGGTCATTCATCCAGGGAAGACCAGTCTACAGAGCTCTGGTGAATTTTGCAGTATATTAACAATATTAGTCAATTATATAAAGTTCCATCTTGACTTGATGGGTAGACCTACGGTAGCTTCAGGACAGCAGTTTAAGCTTAAAGCTACACTGTAAGACTTTTCTGTAATTTTCAACAGTAAAACACTGTAGAGTGCACAGTAAAATACCTTAAATGTAGATGTAGATTGCACTGCATTATTGGTAAAATGCTGAAAAATACTGTTATTAACTGTAATTGTAAGCCTCCTGTAAAAATTACTCTAATTTACTACATTTCTTTACAGTAGTACCCAGACACTGCTGTAGGTGGTGGCGCCAATCGTCTGTGGTGTGTGTGCGAGAGAGAGAGAAAGAGAGTTGTATCTCATAGTTGAAACCAAGACTGTTCTCAGGGCAGGTCTGTAATTTTGACTATCAGAAGTTACTTTTCTTAGCAGGTTACAAGAATTAACACAGCAGGTTAGGATAATTAGGTAACGCTAAAATTCGAACAATGTCCCCGACGCGACTCGAACCTATCTACAACCAGGCCTGCGCTGAGAACAGACTTGATTTCCACTAATGGGATGCTCCCCGCCAAACGGTCTGTGAGGGAAGATTTTTTTCCCTCATGCTTTTGCTAATCTTTCAGAAGTGATCCTTATCCAACCATTAATTAGGCAACATTTAAATGAATGATTTTTTAAACATCAAGCACAGACTAATATTTTATTTAGCCTTGTAGTCTGTAATAAAAGTAATACTTGATTGTGTGGTTGGCATGAGTTGCATGGTAATGTATAGCTTGATAGCTCTTTTGGTGTGTGCATGCAATTTGATGGCTGGGGGTAGTGTAATTTTCATATTGCAGGCTGCCTGTTAGCTGGAAGTAGCTTCATTGGGAATGTACGGGTGTAAATCCTGCAATTTATTTTTCCTAAATATTAAAGCATTCGTTAATCATGTAAAACAAAAACATTGAAATGTGGCGAACTACAGTTTTGCTTGTGGGGTAGAGTGCCCTTGCACCAAAGCATCACTACTTGTTACATTACCCCGAACTCATCCTGCAATTTGAGCGACTCATTCGTTTGCGGACACCAAGGTTTGAAAGCAAGCACTCCTACTTCAAGGAGTGTTATTTTATTCAATGTCTCAACTGATTTAATATATGATATGTTGGGTTGTGCAGGTTCCTTTTTCGAATAAACCCTGATGGAACCAAATGCACAGCGAAAGCAGGAGTGAGCTGCAAGACCGGAAAGGTCTTTCAGAGGAAGCCATTGCCAATTGACCCCTACGTTACACGCTTTCTCGCAGACCTGAAGGAGTTTGAGTGGAAAAACTTCAACATGTAAGTACACAAATACACACACACCTGATGACCACAAAATGTATTTGTCAGTTGTCATCTTCCTTTTTACCCAGCGAGTAATAGTAGTAGTAGTGATAGTAATAGTAGTAGTAGTGATAGTAGTAGTAGTGATAGCAATAGTAGTAGTAGTGATAGTAATAGTAGTAGTAGTGATAGTAGTAGTAGTGATAGTAGTAGTAGTGATAGTAGTAGTAGTGATAGTAATAGTAGCAGTAGTGATAGCAATAGTAGTAGTAGTAGTGATAGTAATAGTAGTAGTAGTGATAGCAATAGTAGTAGTAGTGATTGTAATAGTAGTAGTAGTGATAGTAGTAGTAGTGATAGTAGTAGTAGTAGTAGATAGTAATAGTAGTAGTAGTAGTGATAGCAATAGTAGTAGTAGTGATAGTAATAGTAGTAGTAGTGATAGTAATAGTAGTAGTAGTGATAGTAATAGCAGTAGTAGTGATAGTAATAGTAGTAGTAGTGATAGTAATAGCAGTAGTAGTGATAGTAATAGTAGTAGTAGTGATAGTAATAGTAGTAGTAGTGATAGTAATAGCAGTAGTAGTGATAGTAATAGTAGTAGTAGTGATAGTAATAGTAGTAGTAGTGATAGTAATAGCAGTAGTAGTGATAGTAATAGTAGTAGTAGTGATAGTAATAGTAGTAGTAGTGATAGTAATAGTAGTAGTAGTGATAGCAATAGTAGTAGTAGTGATAGTAATAGTAGTAGTAGTGATAGTAGTAGTAGTGATAGTAGTAGTAGTAGTAGTGATAGTAATAGTAGTAGTAGTGATAGCAATAGTAGTAGTAGTGAGTGAGTAATAGTAGTAGTAGTGATAGCAATAGTAGTAGTAGTAGTAGTGATAGTAATAGTAGTAGTAGTGATAGTAATAGTAGTAGTAGTGATAGTAATAGTAGTAGTGGTGATAGTAATAGCAATCTCTCTCTATTCTTTCTATGTCCATGTTTGTCCTAGTTGATGTATCAGAGCTAAGGAGGATCAGAGTTTCAAAGATTGGGGTGATGATCTGCATGCCACCGAGATTTATTTGAGACTTGTTTGCATCTGTCATTCTCTCAGATATCCTGCCATGCGGGTTGGGTCAGCAAATGATCTGCTTGCGCATCCCTTAGCCTGTGTTGGCTTGCGGTAGCGTGCTACTCTGGCTCCAGTCTAGCCCTGCTCGTTCCTCTCTATCCATCCTTCTCTCTCAGCCCCTTTCTCTCTCGATCTCTCCCTCTCTTGTTTCTCTCTCAAACACAGGCAGGCAAGCAGTTCTTGTTTAGTTTTCTCCCTGTTCCACTGTTGTTTTCCTATTTTTCATTGATCTGTTTAGATGTTATTTATTTCTTACATAATCCTGTATTTTCAAGAATGACCTATTCTGATGTCTTGGTTTGTGTATGGTGATGTACATTATTGGCCTGTATTTGTCAATGTTCTTATCACTGTATCTCTCTCTGTCTCTCTGTCTCTTTCTCTCCCCTACTATCTGGAATTGTAATGTTGCTCTTTTCAAATGTTGTTCTTTGTGTTTCAAGTGCAATTCATGTGAAATTCATGTTATGAATATGAATAAATATATATATTTGTAAATGTATTGTTTTTCTTACAATATTACATTTCAGTGAGCTGTATTTTAAAGACAACCTGCAATGCTGCTTAGTACTGTAAATTAATTATATATTACTTCAACACAGTTGCCAGTTTAGTACTTCAATTTTGCTTCACAGCAGTGATGCTATAATATAGTTTACAGCATGATTTTCCTTACTGTAAAACATATTACAGCCTCCCTGCTGTAAATTTACAGAATAGGTCATTCTTGCTGTAAATTTACAGCAGACTTGGACCAGCTCCGCAATGCCATCTCCTCCCAAGGAGCCACCATTGGTAAACACAAGGAGTTGCTTCCGCGTTCTGGTGGAAGGGATCCAGGACGTGGCCGAACGTCACGACCTAGCATTGGACGCATTGCGGGAGCAATACTGTGGGTGGCCTACCAAGCATTCTACCACTGCGGTAACCTCCCAGCCCCTCAGTAACTCGACTGGTAACAGCGCCGTCACCCGGGTTTCCTGGGAACCCCGCTTACCTCCCCCGGAGCACTACGATGGAGATTGCAAAACCTGCCGGGCCATTCTTTCCCAGTGCTCCCTCGTTCTTGAAATGCAGACTGCATTTGGGTCTTACCTGAAACGTTATAGTTAATGTATGAGGTGTTTGCTTCCAAAACTTTCCCTTGGAAATTAAAAAAATGTCAAGTGTGAACTGGGAAGGAAATTGTATTGGGAGAGTTGAGTTATTGACTAGACTGGTAGGTGTCAGGTGTGCAGGTGGCTCAGTCTGGCTAGTTGGTCTGGCTGAAATTTGATATAGAGGAAACCAAATTGGCACCCTTCATTTGTAGTATTAACCCTTTGATGTAGAATTTCTCATACCTAGAAGGAAGGACTTATCAAACTCTTTCCATTTCGTCCTGTAGGAGCCCGTAGGCCGAGCTCCTTGTGGAGGGCTCGAAGCCCTTCACCCTCAAGTTTGAGTCGGACTTTGACTTTGATTCTGCAAATCCAATGTTCGACAAGGAAGTGCTGGAGAGGGAGATGCAGGACAAGTTGAACATCAAAGGTTAGTTGCATTAGACTCACCACATATCTGTCGACATATGGGGTTTGTACTGTAGTTGCAGGAACATGGCAATTCGACCATGACTGTGATCATTCATTAAGAACACAATAGCTCATGTTTTGGCTATCACTGATTGGTGAAATTATTGCAAAAGGGGGACTTTTCTATCTCTGACAGAAATGGTTCCTCTCATTTTTGTCTTCAGTATCATCTGCAAGCTTTTCATCCATTCTAGCCTCTTCACCATCTCTAGAAGCCAATGAAGGAGAAACCAGGAGTAGACAGTAGTGAGAATTCCTGTTTGGCCCTGTCCGGGGGTATCATCGGATGGGGCCACAGTGTCTCCTGACCCCTCCTGTCTCAGCCTCCAGTATTTATGCTGCAGTAGTTTGTGTCGGGGGGCTAGGGTCAGTTTGTTATATCTGGAGTACTTCTCCTGTCTTATCCGGTGTCCTGTGTGAATTTAAGTATGCTCTCTCTTTCTTTCTCTCACTCGGAGGACTTGAGCCCTAGGACCATGCCTCAGGACTACCTGGCATGATGACTCCTTGCTGTCCCCAGTACACCTGGCCATGCTGCTGCTCCAGTTTCAACTGTTCTGCCTGCGGCCAACAACCCAGCAGCAGGACCTCTACCTCCGCCTTTGTGCAAGGAGGAGCTGGAGAAGCACTGCCAGAGCCTTGCAAAATGACCTCCAGCAGGCCACAAATGTGCATGTGTTTGCTCAAACGGTCAGAAACAGGCTCTATGAGGGTGGTATGAGGGCCCGACGTCCACAGGTGGGGGTTGTGCTTACAGCCCAACACCGTGCAGGACGATTGGCATCTGCTAGAGAACCCCAAGATTGGCAAATTCGCCACTGGCGCCCTGTGCTATTCACAGATGAAAGCAGCTTCACACTGAGCACATGTGACAGACGTGACAGTCTGGAGACACCGTGGAGAACGTTCTGCTGCCTGCAACATCCTCCAGCATGACCAGTTTGGAGGTGGGGTGGCATTTCTTTGGGGGGCCGCACAGCCCTCCATGTGCTCGCCAGAGGTAGCCTGACTGCCATTAGGTACCGAGATGAGATCCTCAGACCCCCTGTGAGACCATATGCTGGCCCTGGATTCCTCCGAATGCAAGACAATGCTAGACCTCATGTGGCAGGAGTGTGTCAGCAGTTCCTGCAAGAGGAAGGCATTAATGCTATGGAGTGGCCCGCCCGTTCCCCAGACCTGACCTGTGGTCCTTCTGTAGCTCAGTTGGTAGAGCATGGCGCTTGTAACGCCAGGGTAGTGGGTTCGATTCCCGGGACCACCCATACGTAGAATGTATGCACACATGACTGTAAGTCGCTTTGGATAAAAGCGTCTGCTAAATGGCATATATTATTATTATTATGATATTATATTATTAATTAATATTATATATATTAATTGAGCACATCTGGGACATCATGTTTCGCTCCATCCACCAACGTCACGTTGCACCACAGAATGCCCAGGAGTTGGCGGATGCTTTAGTCCAGGTCTGGGAGTAGATCAAATCAAATCAAATCAAATTTATTTATATAGCCCTTCGTACATCAGCTGATATCTCAAAGTGCTGTACAGAAACCCAGCCTAAAACCCCAAACAGCAAACAATGCAGGTGTAAAAGCACGGTGTAAAAGATCCCTCAGGAGACCATCCGCCACCTCATCAGGAGCATGCCCAAGCGTTGTAGGGAGGTCATACAGGCACGTGGAGGCCACACACACTACTAAGCCTCATTTTGACTTGTTTTAAGAACATTACATCAAAGTTGCATCAGCCTGTAGTGTGGTTTTCCACTTTAATTTTGAGTCACTCCAAATCCAGACCTCCATGGGTTGATAAATTTGATTTGGCATATATTATTTGCATTGATAATTTTTGTGTGATTTTGTTGTCAGCACATTCAACTATGTAAAGAAAAAAGTATTTAACAAGACTATTTCATTCATTCAGATCTAGGATGTGTTATTTTAGTGTTCCCTTTATTTTTTTGAGTAGTGTATATTTTTTGCCTGTGCTTTTCAACCTCTGTGTCACGCCTTGGTCTTAGTATTTTGTGTTTTCTTTAATTATTTGTTCAGGCCAGGGTGTTATTGCGTTGTCGTATTGTTTTTTTTTTGTAGGCATTGGGATTGTGGCTGATTAGGGGTGTGTCTAGCATAGGCTTGGCTGCCTGAGGCGGTTCTCAATCAGAGTCAGGTGATTCTCGTTGTCTCTGATTGGGAACCATATTTAGGTAGCCTGGGTTTCACTGTGTATTTTGTGGGTGATTGTTCCTGTCTCTGTGTAGTTGTTCACCAGACAGGCTGTATAGGTTTTCTCATTCCGTTTGTTGTTTTGTATATTTATAGTTATTTCATGTATCGCTATTCTTCATTAAAGAACATGAGTAACCACCACGCTGCATTTTGGTCCGCTTCTCCTTCAACAGACGAATGCCGTTACACTCTGCTGTATTCTGATAAGTAGCTTGATGACATGCACACTTCCTAAACTATTCAAGGGATCAATTTGAAGATGAAACTGAGGGGAAAATATCTTTAGGTCATGTTTGTGTTCCTGGTATTGTAAATATTACTTAATATAATTATAAATAACTTAATTACAGACCAAATGTCTGCCAGAACTAATGAATTTCCATGTATTTGTTAGTTTTCTATCGTTTTGAGCACAAGTGATGTTACATTGTTACAAATCTAATAAAGATGGGATTGCTGATTCACTTGTTCTTGTTAATTTTCTCTGTTCAATGGTAACTGAACGTTGTAGTTTACATTACATTACATTTACATTTAAGTTCATTTTAATTCTTATCTTACAAATTGTTTCACCTTATGACATCCAGTGGGACAGTCACTGAACAATAGTGCATCTAAAACTTAGGGGGTGGGGTGAGAGGGATTACTTAACCTATCCTAGGTTTAAATACAGGTATTTATTCATTGCAAGAATAAGGCAAAGTCTTAAGGTTTCATAATGTCGATTAGGGCAGCATTGTTTCTCAATCCATTTAATTGGGACTCCCAGGATGGGAGTAGTTTTGTTTTAGCCCAACACTAGTCTCGGCAACCAGACGAGTCTCTCCCAGCACTACCATAGCCTACCTGTTTCAGCCAAACAAGAGCCTGGTGACTAGTCAAAAGAAGTGTGCTAGAACAAAAATATGCACTCCTTAGGAGTCCCTCCAGCATTGGATAGAGAAACGATGAGCAAATTAATGTAAACAATGAGAATCCTGATGCAATATTGAAGATGGATGAAGGCATGTTTGGTCATGACTTCAATCCGAGAGTGTTTATGTCTTCTTCTTTTGTTTCTCTGCTTCCTCCTTTTCCTTTTCAATAGCTGTGACATATTCCTCAATTTCCTCTTGGACCAGAATCTATTTACAGTGGGAAAGAGGTCGTTAGGGGAGCAATTACATTGCATCATTACACAGGTGAGATCCTCTTGACGGATTTGCGGAGGTGTCATGATTTCAAACAGACCTTCATTGATTCATCCCGCTTCATAATGGCCAGCTCAATGTTCTTTCCACCTGACTGGACAACCTGTGAACACATGGAGCAAACCTTGTGACAGGAATATCTGAGATTTCAATCATTAATAGCGGGTGCTCTTGCAATATTGTTGCTGCCAATCAAAAGTTTGGATCTGGACTGGCAAAACCCTCACCTCAAGTAGAGCTCTGATGGCCAGTTTAATGGTGTCTGTATCGGATTCCATATGCTCCTCTTTATAGTTCTTCTCTAGAAACTCACGTACAGTCTTGGCAGATCTTCCAATGGCATTTGCCTATGTACACAACCACAGTTAGGTTTTCCCATTTTGCTCATATATAATTTCATTGCAACTTGAGGTACATTGAGTAATTCATTGGGGTGATGACAAACCTGTCAAAGCACCTTTTAAATAATTCAGATGTATGGGTCAGAATTACACCCCTACCTTCCAAGCATGATATGTTCCTGAAGGGTCAGTTTGGTACAGATGGGGTGTTCCATCGAAATCAAACCCCACAATGAGGGAGGAGATGCCAAAGGGCCTTCGCCCATTGCTTTGGGTGTAGCGCTGAAAGTGGGAATATGTAGAAATGATATATCTGCACATGTGCATTGTACTGTTGTGTGTGTGTGTGTGTGTGTGTGGGGGGGGGGGGTACCTGTTTGATGCTGGAAATGAAGCGTGTGATGTACTCCACAGTCACAGGGTCTTCCACTGTAAGCCTGTGACTCTGACACTCCACCCTAGCCCTGTTAACAACGATCCTGGCATCTGCCGTCAACCCTGCAGGCCATGGGATAAGGAGATAAAGTATGGTACACCAATTAAACCCCTCACCCAACAAGGTGAACAAACAATCAAATAGCTCAATTTCAGCAGTAAAAATGAAATGTATCATTCAACGTAGGCCTACATGATCAAATGTTGATGACATCAATTATACCATACATATGGTAGGCTAATTACATATTTGCAATCAACCACTTCACACCATCTGTGGCTTGGGTGTGCACTGTGCCTTATTGGTCCTATGTTGGTCTTCTTGCCTTATTGGTCATGTCCTACAGTAAGTTACCTGCAAAGGCCATGAAGACGTTGTCATCCAAGGCACAGATTTTGCGCACTGTTCTGTCATCTTGGAGCTTGGCTACAGTTTTCTTCTCCACTCCTAGAACAACAACGTTTTTTCCTCGCACTCCAACCTGTAAACGAATTAGGCCCAATTGATACAGTTGCGCCCGTTGTAAGCACAATTTGGGTCTGCTTCTATTGATAGGCTACGTTTTGCATCGGCACAGTGCTTGACCCATTGTTTTGACCTCAATCAACATTGACAGAAATGAGAAAGGCCTACTTACAGCGGTTGAACCTTTTTTGACCGCCTCCTGTGCGTATTCCACCTGGAATAAGTGGCCATCAGGTGAGAAGACTGTGATTGCACGATCGTAGCTCATCTTCCAAGCACTTTACCTGTAAAGAAAAGCCGATTTCTGTGTCTCCTCGACTGGCCCTCGCTCTTTTAACAAAAGTGAAAGTGATCAGACTTGAATGAAACAGCACATTCAAATTGAACACAGCGCCTCATCCGGACTTTAGTGTGCAACAGCCTTGATTTATTGCGGCCATCGTTGGTTTACGTTGGAGAGCGAGCGCATTGGATGTCGTGAATCAAAGAACACCCCTACTACTGTGAGAAATTATACTGTAGCCTATAGCTGACTGAATGGGTTATACCAACACATTACTGAGTGAGTCTCGAAAAATACGATATTTTCATAGACATGATGGAATTCTGATCAACCATCAATCTTAATAACATAATCAAGTGTAGTATCAATTTGCACCCAGGGGAATAGTGTATTTATAATGTATTTTCATTTCGGAGCAATCCAGGGATTCACACACCCCTATTATTTTCTGAACATGGAAAACCTAACTATGTTATACTGCACGCAAGATAATAGGCTAAATATTAGAATAAAAGGAGCGTTTCTTACCGTTTCCTTATATAACAATGTCGGTGGCATTTTCATCGGCGCGCCCAAGGAGCAAAGGGGAGGTGACACAGCAAACGATACAAAAGGTAGGCTAATGCCATGTCTTTCTCTATTACGTCGTTTTAACAGGACATCTTTTATTCTGGTCGATTTGAGAGCGTGGAGAGAGTCAGCCAGTGCCAACGGTGGGAAAGTAGTCAACATCCGCACATAACTGGTACAATAGAGCGAGCCAAACAAAGTGACGCGATCATAAGACGCCAATGAAAACAAATTGACATTCATCAAAGCCTACTTTTTATTGCGTCGTTACTGTTGTTGCTCTTCACTGCACAGTGGGGCTTTTAACGGAAGCCGACATAACGGCTACTATGTTATGCGTTAGAACAACACATGTTGTCTAATAATAGACTATAGCATCCGAGACCAAACACATCTAGTTTGTCCCGAGTCGGACTGAATTTTGTCTTATTCTGGTGCATGCACTTCATGGGATTTCTTTTGTTAACTG
The DNA here is from genome assembly GCF_021184085.1 of Oncorhynchus gorbuscha. Taxonomy (NCBI): domain Eukaryota; kingdom Metazoa; phylum Chordata; class Actinopteri; order Salmoniformes; family Salmonidae; genus Oncorhynchus; species Oncorhynchus gorbuscha. The sequence continues at coordinate 65,094,069 of NC_060175.1, read as the reverse complement.
TTTATTTGAGTATTTTTTTGTTAGTTCTTTTTCTTTTAGCAACATTTTATCCTTTACAAAATACACTCTATATGATAGGCTATTGTTACAAAAAAATAGTTGATAGCCAGCCGTGCCAAATATATGAGAAGATGAGCGAGAATTCTTTAGACAGCCAGTGGTAAGAGGCAGGTGCACTGGATGAATGGATAGTCTGACAGGGGCGATGATGATGGAAGGTGTGGGCTTACGTGCAACATCATTGGACCTTTGTTTATCCTCGAAGGAACGGGGAGGACTCTTATTGGTGCTTGTCAAATTGTTGAGAGCATATGTGTGTGTGTATATATATATATATATTACGGTTAGAGCGCCTTCTTTGGATCGTAGCCTATAGAGGACAGGTTCCACTTTCTTGCACCCTCGCTTTTTGTCACTGATGTCAGATTGTTGTGATTGGCTGAAAAATAATGGTCGACTTTTGGAGTTGCAGGAAAAAAAGACCATGGCTCCGTCCGACTTAAACAGTCTCTTCTGCCCTAGGCTCTTTCTGGCAACGTTAAATATACTCCAAGAAAAACAGCTGACCCAGATAATTTTGTTCAGAGAGTAGGGGGGGGGGGGGGGCTTACGTGAGCGCAAGTCCCGAGAATCCAGGACACTTTATTATAGTGTCATAACTCTGTTATAATAAGCTGCTGGCCTAACGTGATTTTTTTATCTCCCCAAGATGCTGGATGAAAATCACCATCTGATACAATGCATAATGGATTACCAGAGCAAAGGAAAAACAGCAGAATGCACACAGTAGGAGTTACACCTGTCCTCATAGTGTTGTCACAGATGCATGTTATGTAGGTTACTATAGCAGATGTGTACTTGTATGAAGATGTGATTCTAAGCGCGAAGAATGGAATATCACAGTTTAAGGATCGTCATCATGTTGAATGCTCTTGTGATTAGTGATTAACCTGTCTTTCTGTGCTTTGACAGGTATCAGCAGATCCTTCACAGAAACCTAGTCTATCTGGCCACGATAGCAGATTCTAATCAGAACATGCAGTCATTGTTACCTGCAGTAAGTCTGTGTGGAGTTACGCAATACAATAGAGGCCCATGTTGGTCTTCTCGCTCTCACTCTCGCTCTCGCTCTCTCTCTCTCCCTTACCCGGCCTCAATAGCTGTTCTTTAACTGTAACACAATTCCCAGAGCTGTAAATTCACATGTCTCTCCTCTCCTCCTGTTCTCTCAGCCTCCTACCCCTAACATGGGGAGTATAGGTGCTGGAGGAATGGGACCGAGCGGAGGCAACGGGCCCCTACACTCCCAGAGTAACCTCAACGACACCATGACCCCTGGCCTGCCCCCTACCTCTATGTTGCAGAGTCAGATGAGCAATGGTGAGACCTCCGTATCCACACACACACACACACACACACACACACACACACACACACACACACACACACACACACACACACACACACACACACACACACACACACACACACACACACACACACACACACACACACACACACACACTCGCTATCCACTGTATGTGTGTACTATCTGAATGCTCGCCTCTCTGCCAAACTGACTGTCTGCTGCATGTACGTCGTCTGTCTACCTCTCCTATGGCAGCATATTTGATCTCGTCCTCTGCTCTGTCCAGACATCATTCTATGAGTGCATCTCCATATTTTAAAGTAGCTTCCTCTTCCACACCGATCCCTGAATACAGGATACTGTAAGTGGATGCTAACTGGGCATTTCATTCCGTCTGTCCAGTTCTCTCACATCACTGCACATTAAGTAATGGAGACGAGGAGAGGAAGCCACTTCAGACTATTTACATGCACCTCTTTATAGCCATACAGGTCTTTACCCTCTCGTCCATTTGCCGCTCCACTAATTCTTCTCTCGTCGTCTCTCCGCATAATATACACACCCTTGATTCAAAACTTCATTCTATGCCTACTGAGTCCTACACAAGCCTCCTGTGGTGTAGCGATGAACTGGATGTGTTTCGTGTTCGTGGTGCCTGTGACCATGCTGGCACTGCGTGTGCCTGAGTGGCTGGCTGCTCTGACTGCTCTGTGTGTCGTCAGGCCCCGGCCACGCTCCCATGCAGCAGCAGGCGGGTCAGACACAGTCGGCTGGGCCCTCATCCACGTCCCTCAGCCTGCCAGCCAGCACCCACGGCTCAGCCTCCGGCTACAGCCACCCCGTGCCCCCCTCCTCCCAGGGCAGCATGATCCAGGGCCTTGGCCCAGGCTACGGTTCTTCCTCTTCCTCTTCTACCTCCTCCCGCAGCAATCTCAACATGCAGTCTAACACAGGTGAGCCAGCCAGGTGTAGAAGAATCAGCGACAAGGGATCAGTGGCATAGGAATACATCATCAAAGCCAATGATATGAAATCGTTATTGGAAACACTATTCCTTTGGAGATACATAATTGCTAATTCCGCTGTTCTATTTCGTTTTCTCCAGCAAGTCTTGTTGCTAAGTGCATTGGTAACGATTGTTGAGTCCACTCATAGTGTATTGTGATTGGCAGGAAGTGAGCAGGGCGGTTGAGAGGCCAGCCCCCACTAGAGTAAATGTCAGAGCTCTGGAAGGGGGCGGATGATCAGGGAGGAAGAGAAGCAAAAAGGTTGAACATCAGAGGATGAATCATAGAGCAGGGATTATCATCTTGAGTCAGCCTATGGCAATTTGTTTCTTTGAGCGGATGGTCATGGGGCTGGAACAAGACCATGAGAAGCCCAAACAGATATAATATTTGACAAAAACATAATAATATTAAACCTTGCTTACATTTGTATATGATCACGTGTCTCTATTATGAGTGGCAATTCTTGAACAGATTTCCAAAATGAAAATCACCTGGAGATGATTTCCTGGTGTCTTAATTAACAGTATTTTTTGTCCCAAAAAACAATAATAAAAAAACACAACGATATTCTGGATACTGAACAAAAATATATAAGTGTTGGTCCAATGTTTCATGAGCTGAAATAAAATATCCCCAAAATGTTCTATATGCACAAAAAACTTGGTTCTCTCAAATTTAATGCACAAATTTGTTTACATAGTGAGCATTTCTCCTTTGCCAAGATAATCAATCCACCTGACAGGTGTGGCATATCAAGAAGCTGATGAAACAACATGATCATTACACAGGTGCACCTGATTCTGGGGACAATAAAATGTGCAGTATTGTCACACAACAAAATGCCACTGATGTGTACAATTGGCATGCTGACTGCAGGAATATCCACCAGAGCTGTTGCATGAATATTTAATGTTAAGTCGCTTCCTTTGTCGTTTTAAGGAATTTGGCAGTATGTCCAACCGACTTCACAACCGCAGAGCCACGCCAGCCCAGGACTTCCACGTCCGGCTTCTTCACCTGCGGGATGGTCTAAGACGAACCACCCGGACAGTTGATTAAACTGTGGCACAACCGAATAATTTCTGCACAAACTGTCAGAAACCGTCTCAGGGAAACGCTTTTCTATGATCGTCATCTGCACCAGGTTCTTGACCTGACAGCAGTTAGGTGTCGTAAACAACTTCAGTGGGCAAATGCTCACCTTCGATGGCCACTTGCACGCTGAATCCCGGTTTCAAATCAAAGTTTATTTGTCACGTGTGCCGAATACAACAGGTGTAGTAGACCTTACTGTAATGGAATTCCTCTTCTTCAGAGGAGGAGGAGCAAGGATCAGACCAATGTGCAGCGTGGTAAGTGTCCATAATGATATATTTAATAAATCAACAGAACACTGAACAAAATAACAAAAGTACAAACAAACAACCAAAACAGTATGGTGAAAACACTAACACAGGATACAACCACCCACACAACACAATAGAAAACAGGCTACCTAAATATGGCTCCCAATCAGAGACAACAACTGACACCTGCCTCTGATTGAGAACCATACTAGGCCAAACACATATAAATATAACAGAACAAAACATAAAAAAACTACAACAGAATGCCCACCCCAACTCACGCCCTGACCAACTAAAATAAAGACATAAAAAGCAACTAAGGTCAGAATGTCACAGTACTCCCCCCAAAGGTGCGGACTCCGGCCGCAAAACCTGAACCTATAGGGGAGGGTCTGGGTGGGCATTTACCGTGGTGGCGGCTCTGGAGCGGGACGTGGACCCCACTCCACCATAGTCTCGGCCCACTTATGTGGCACCTTAGGAGTGGCGACCCTCGCCACTGACCCCGGATTGGGGACCCTAGCAACGGGTCCCGAATGGACGGGAGATTCCGGAAGCACCGGACAGGCGGGAGACTCCGGCAGCTCCGGAGTGAAAGGCGATTCCAGTAGCGCCGGAGTGAAGGGCGATTCCGGCAGCTACGGAGTGAAGGGCGATTCAGGCAGCACCGGAGCAACGGACTGCTCTGGCAGCTCCTGACTGATAGGCGGCTCTGGCAGCTCCTGACTGACAGGCGGCTCTGGCAGCTCCTGACTGACAGGCGGCTCTGGCAGCTCCTGACTGACAGGCGGCTCTGGCAGCTCCTGACTGACAGGCGGCTCTGGCAGCTCCTGACTGACCGGCGGCTCTGGCAGCTCCTGACTGACCGGCGGCTCTGGCAGCTCCTGACAGACGGGCGGCTCTGGCAGCTCAGGACAGACGGGCGACTCTGGCAGCTCAGGACAGACGGGCGACTCTGGCAGCTCAGGACAGACGGGCGACTCTGGCAGCTCAGGACAGACGGGAGACTCTGGCAGCTCAGGACAGACGGGAGACTCTGGCAGCTCAGGACAGACGGGAGACTCTGGCAGCTCAGGACAGACGGGAGACTCTGGCAGCTCAGGACAGACGGGAGACTCTGGCAGCTCAGGACAGACGGGAGACTGGCAGCTCAGGACAGACGGGAGACTCTGGCAGCTCAGGACAGACGGGAGACTCTGGCAGCTCAGGACAGGAGGGAGACTCTGGCAGCGCTGGACAGGAGGGAGACTCTGGCAGTGCTTGACAGGAGGGAGCACCTGTAGGGAGGAGACGGAGAGACAGCCTGGTGTGGGGGGCTGCCACCGGAGGCCTGGTGCATGGAGGAGGCACCGCATAGACCGGGGCGTGGAGGCACACTGGAGGTCTCGAGCACGGAGCCTGCACAACCCTACCTGGCTGGATACTCCCCGTAGCCAGGCCTGTGCGGCGAGATGGAATAGACCGCACTGGGCTGTGCTGGAGAACCGGGGACACCATGCGTAGGGCTGGTGCCATGTACCCCGGCCCGAGGAGACGCACTGGAGACCAGATGCGCTGATCCGGCTTCATGGCACCTGGCTCGATGCCCACTCTAGCCCGGCCGATACGAGGCGCTGCTATGTAACGCACTGGGCTATGCCTGCGCCCCGGGGACACTGAGCGCCTCACAGCTTAACACGGTGCCTGCCCGGTCCACCTCTCTCCACGGTAAGCACGGGGAGTTGGCTCAGGTCTCCTACCTGACTTAGCCAGACTCCCCGTGTGCCTCCCCAAGAAATGTATGAGGCTGCCTCCCAGCCGCGCTGCCGTGCTGCCTCCTCATACCACTGCCGCTCAGCTCTTGGTGCCTCCAGGTCTGCTTTGGGGCGGCGTTATTCCCCAGCCTGTGCCCAGGGTCCCTTGCTGTCCAGAATCTCCTTCCATGTCCAGGAGTCTTGAGATTTCTGCCGCTCGTTACCACGCTGCTTGGTCCTCTTTTGGTGGGTAGTTCTGTAACGTAATTCCTCTTCTTCAGAGAAGGAGTAGCAAGGAACAGACTAATGTGCAGTGTGGTAAGTGTCCATAATGATATATTTAATAAATCAACAGAACACTGAACAAAATAACAAAAGTACAAACAAACAACCGAAAGAGTCCCGTATGGTGAAAACACTAACATAGGATACAGCCACCCACAAAACACAATAGAAAACAGGCTACCTTAATATGGCTCCCAATCAGAGACAACGACTGACACCTGCCTCTGATTGAGAACCATACTAGGCCAAACACATAAAATATAACAACAGAACAAAACATAGAAAAATAACAACAGAATGCCCACCCCAACTCATGCCCTGACAAACTAAAATAAAGACATAAAAAAGGAACTAAGGTCAGAACGTGACACTTACAGTGAAATGCTTACCTACAGGCTCTAACCTAAGTGAAGTGAACAAACTAACCTAACTTAAGTGAACAAAGTAAAGAAATAAAACAACAGTAAAAAGACAGGCTATATACAGTAGCGAGGCTATAAAAATAGTGAGGCTACATACATACACCGGTTAGTCAGGCTAATTGAGGTAGTATGTACAGTACATGTAGATATGGGTAAAGTGACTATGCATATATGATGAACAGAGAATAGCAGTAGCGTAAAAGAGGATTTGGCGGGTAGTGTGTGGCAGGACACAATACAGATGCCGTCAGTTAGCCAATGTCAGGGAGCACTGGTTGGTCGGCCCAATTAAGGTAGTATGTACATGAATGTATAGTTAAAGTGACTATGCATATATGATGAACAGAGAGTAGCAGCAGTGTAAAAAGAGGGTTTTCGGGGAGGCACACAATGTAAATAGTCCGGGTAGCCATTTCATTACCTGTTCAGGAGTCTTATGGCTTGGGGATAAAAACTGTTGAGAAGCCTTTTTGTCCGAGACTTGGCACTCCGGTACCGCTTGCCATGTGGTAGTAGAGAGAACAGTCTATGACTGTGGTGGCTGGAGTCTTTGACAATTTTTAGGGCCTTCCTCTGACACCGCCTGGTGTGGAGGTCCTGGATGGCAGGCAGCTTAGCCCCAGTGATGTACTGGGCCATACGCACTACCCTCTGGAGTGCCTAGCGGTCAGAGGCCGAGCAGTTGCCGTACCAGGCAGTGATGCAACCAGATGCTCTCAATGTTGCAGCTGTACAACCTTTTGAGGATCTCAGGACCCATGCCAAATCATTTTAGTTTCCTGAGGGGGAATAGGCTTTGTTGTGCCCTTTTCACGACTGTCTTGGTGTGTTTGGACCATTCTAGTTTGTTGTTGATGTGGACACTGAGGAACTTGACGCTCTCAAACTGGTCCACTACAGTCCCGTCGATGAGAATGGGGGCGTGCTCTGTCCTCCTTTTCCTGTAGTCCACAATCATCTCCTTAGTCTTGGCTTAGGTTGTTATTCTGGCACCACACGGCCAGGTCTCTGACCACCTCCCTATAAGCTCTCTCGTCGTTGTCTGTGATCAGGCCTACCACTGTTTTGTCGTCTGCAAACTTAATGATGGTGTTGGAGTCGTGCCTGGCCATGCAGTCGTGGGTGAACAGGGAGTACAGGACGGGACTGAGCACGCACCCCTGTGGAGCTCCAGTGTTGAGGATCAGCATGGCAGATGTGTTGCTACCTACCCTCACCACCTGAGGGGGGCCCGTCAGGAAGTCCAGGATCCAGTTGCAGAGGGGGGTGTTTAGTCCCAGGATCCTTAGCTTAGTGATGAGCTTTGAGGGTACTATGGTGTTGAATGCTGAGCTGTAGTCAATGAATACCATTCTCACGTAGGTGTTCCTTTTGTCCATGTGGGAAAGGGCAGTGTGGAGTGCAATAGAGATTGCATCATCTGTGGATCTGTTTGGGCGGTATGCAAATTGGAGTGGGTCTAGGGTTTCTGGGATAATGGTGTTGATGTGAGCCATTACCAACCTTTTCAAAGCACTTCATGGCTATGGATGTGAGTGCTACGGGTCTGTAGTCATTTAGGCAGGTTGCCTTTGTGTTCTTGGGCACAGGGACTATGGTGGTATGCTTGAAACATATTGGTATTAAATTCTCAATCAGGGACTTGTTGAAAATATCAGTGAAGACACCTGCCAGTTGGTCAGCACATGCCCAACAGCACACGTCCTGGTAATCCGTCTGGCCCTGCAGCCTTGTGTATGTTGACCTGTTTAAAGGTCTTACTCACATCGGCTACGGAGAGCGTGATCACACAGTCGTCCAGAACAGCTGATGCTCTCATGCATGCCTCAGTGTTGCTTGCCTCTAAGCGAGCATAGAAGTGATTTAGCTCGTCTGGTAGACTCGTGTCACTGGGCAGCTCGCAGCTGTGCTTCTCTTTGGAGTGTGTAATAGTTTGCAAGCCCTGCCACATAAGATGAGCGTCGGAGCCGGTGTAGTATGATTCAATCTTAGCCCTGTATTGATGCTTTACCTGTTTGATGGTTCGTCGCAGGGCATAGCAGGATTTCTTGTAAGCTTCCTGGTTAGAGTCCCGCATCTTGAAAGCGGCAGCTCTACCCTTTAGCTTAGTGCGAATGTTGCCTGTAATCCATGGCTTCTGGTTGGGATATGTCCGTACAGTCACTGTGGGGACGACGTCCTTGATGCACTTATTGAAGCCAGTGACTGATGTGGTGTATTGTCAATGTCATCGGAAGAATTCCGGAACATGTACCAGTCTGTGATAGCAAAACAGTCCTGTAGTTTGGCATCTGCTTCATCTGACCACTTTTTTATAGACCGAGTCACCTGTGCTTCCTGCTTTAATTTTTGCTTGTCAGCAGGAATGGCCACTCCAATACATTGACTTTGTTGTCCTTAAGCCATTTTGTCACAACTTTGGAAGTTTTCTTGGAGTCATTGTCCATTTGGCAGACCCAATTGTGACCAAGCTTTAACTTCCTGACTGATGTCTTGAGATGTTGCTTCAATGTGCATTCCTCATGACGCCATCTATTTTGTGAAGTGCACCAGTACCTCCTGCAGAAAAGCACCTCTACAACATGATGCTGCCACCCCCATGCTTCACGGTTGGGATGGTGCTCTTCGGCTTGCAAGCGTCCCCTTTTTTCTCAAATATAACGATGGTCATTATGGCCAAATAGTTTTATTTTTTTCCGTCAGACCAGAGGACATTTCTCCAAAAAGTACGATATTTGTCCCCAAACCGTAGTCTGCCTTTTTTTATGTAGGTTTTTGGAGCAGTGGCTTCTTCCTTGCTGAGCGGCCTTTCAGGTTATGTTGATGTAGGACTCGTTTTACTGTGGATATAATAATTTTGTACCTTTTTTCTCCGGCATCTTCACAAGGTCCTCTGCTGTTGTTCTGGGATTGATTTAGCACTTTTCGCACCAAAGTACGTTCATCTCTAAGAGACAGAACGTGTCTCCTTCCTAAGCAGTATGACGGCTGCGTGGTCCCATGGTGTTTAAACTTGCGTACTGTTTGTACAGATGAACGTGGTACCTTCAGGCGTTTGGAAATGAACCAGACTTGTGGAGGTCTACCTTTTTTTCTGAGGTCTTGGCTGCTTTCTTTTGATTTTCCCATGATGTCAAGCAAAGAGGCACTGAGTTTGAAGGTAGGCCTTGAAATACATCCACAGGTACACCTCCAATTGACTCAAATGATGTCAATTAGCCTAACAGAAGCATCTAAAGCCATGACATAATTTTCTGGACTTTTCCAAGCTGTTTAAAGGCACAGTCACCTTAGTGTATGTAAACTTCTGACCCACTGGAATTGTGATGTAGTGAAATAATCTGTCTGTCAACAATTGTTGGAAAAATTACTTGTGTCATGCACAAAGTAGATGTCCTAACCAACACTAAAGTTTGTGTCAGGACCCGGTTACGAACACGGGTCTCCGGAGTGAGAAACAGTCACTTAACCAACTGAGCCACGAATAGTCGGCAGAACCCAGAAGATGAGGCAGACACAGCAGTACTTGAGACGGTGTAATTTAATGAAGTAAAAAGTGAAGTTCTTCAGGAAAACATGTAACTCCACAACCTCAAAAGGAATTTCATAAGAACAAAGGTAATCCTCCAAGACAAAAAGGTAAATCCACAAGGTGGAAGGTATAGCACAAAAAGCCTCAAAAGATACTCAAAAAACAAATAAACAAGAACAAAAAACAGAATTCCTCAAGAGAGTCCACCGGGATCAACAAGAGTACACAGAGTACTGGGGCTGGGTGCTAACATACAAACACAGAGCACAGAACTGAGGAAAACAAAGGGTTTAAATACAATCAGGGGAAACGAGGCACAGGTGCAAATAATAATGGGGATCAAGGGAAAACAAAAGGTCAAAAGGCACAATGGGCGCATCTAGTGACCAAAAACCGGAACAACCCTGGCCAAATCCTGACAGTTTGTTAACAGGAAATGTGTGGAGTGGTTGAAAAACGAGTTTTAATGATTCCAACCTAAGTGTATGTAAACTTCCAACTTCAACTGTACATGTGTAGTCTGGAGGTTGGGATTTAGGATGTACTGTAGTGTCCACTGTATCAGTAGGGCCTAGAGAGCGAGAGAGAGATAGGGAGGGAGGTCTGTCCTCCCAGGATTCTAGAAAATTAGGATTGTATTGATTTAGACAGGAGACAGGACATCGGTGGATGATTCACTGACACAAGGAACCCCTGAAGGTATTCCACAGCTTTTCAACATCATTCTCAATAACCTCCCCTGTGCCCTCTCCTTTTAGAAAACCTTCTCTAGTCTTTATACACTTGAACTTCACACTCCAAAACCTCTGAAAGGCTGCATTGTCCTATATGAACGACAAGAATAACCAAACGCATTCAGTTCATCAGACTGATAGGCAGCCCCATCCTTCCTCTGGAGTCCAGTATTTGCTAGTCTAGCCCCAGTCACCTCACTGCTTCAGGCTCTCCTCTCTTCTCCTGACCTCTAACCCCTGACATGCAGCCCTGCAGCCCACCCTTGTCTGCCTGGTTGTCCATGTGTATTTATCTCTGTTTTATGAACTGACCCCACTTTGGTTTCTTTTCCATTTCCCCCAGAGCATTTTAAAGCCCCTCTCTCTCCCAGATTCTTTGAATATTTGAAACAGACCCCTCCCTTTCTGGTTACTCTCTGACTGTCATGACCCCTCCCTATTTCTTTTCCTTCTTTTGATTCTGCCTGTTTCTGTCCCGGTTATCTATGTTGTTGATGACAATGATGAAGATGTTGACATTGTGTGTGTTAATGTGTAAGATCTCTCCCCATAACGCACCTTCCTCCCCCCAACCCCCCTTTTAGTCTCCATCATGCACCAGCAGTCGGCAACACCTCATTACCCCTCAACCCAGACTGGTGGTGGACAGCAGCAGTACCAGGGTCAGCAGGCTGCTATGGGCATGTTGGGGCAGAGTGGACAAGGCAACAACATGATGAGCCAGAGGCCCATGGGGACCTACCGACCCACACAGCAAGGTAGGTGACCATGGGTCTCTGTCTTTCTCCAGGCTGCTGCGGTTTGGTCATGGGCTGCAGATGCACTGTGGTTTATATATGGAGGAAATGGCTGTGTGGTTCAGGGTGGAGATGATTTCTAGATGAACTCCTGAAGATGTAGCAACTGCGGATGTAGACGACATGGACGTTGGATTGAAAGGTGGAGATGTTAATGGTTAGCAGGTGTTTAGGAGGTGTGAGCCTAAATAATAGACTATAATATTTATGGTGGATATAATCTGTCACGGATGTGCATACGTTACCATGGTATCGCAGGTGTGTAGTCTAGATCTCACCCATAGTAATGTCCTGCCTGTGACTTTAAGAGGCCGACTGAAGATTTATGGCTGTTGTAACTTGGAGTCCCAGTCTCTGTAAATCCCTTTACCCATGGTGTCAGTCAGCATGAGCCTGAAACTAGTCCCGAAAGGTCCCCTTGTGTTTGCTGTGGGACGTGGACTAGGCATGTACCTCACAGAGACTCGTCAGTCGCTCGTCTGTAGGATGTCTGAGAAAATGTCTCCAGGGAAACCGGGTTGTTTGTTGTGGCTTACCTTGGTCTTATCCCAGCTTGTCCAGGTACGATCATTAGATCTTGTCCACAAGGACTCTATTGTTCCAGTGTATAGTTCATCACTGACAAAGGATATTTGTCAATGGGGAATTGAATCGTTTCCTTTTGCCATGAAAGATCATTTGTTCACTAGCTGTTGGCTTCTGTTATAATGGTCCTTTTTGCATTACGTTATTGGATCAATATTTTGTAGAATATTAATATTTAGCGAGACTGTGAGTTGCTGTCTTGCAGATACAGTGATATTTCTAGCAATACTTCTGGCAACGGAAATAAATATATTTGGTTTCTGGTTCAGTCGTTTGTGAAGGAATGGCATCTGGAGTTTCTGCACACCACCACCACAGCGTCTCCCATATGATTGGCCCTTCTGGGATTTCTAAAACCACTCTTATTGGTCCTTTCAGAAAGTCATATTTCATTTCATTCTCATAGGATTCTATAATTTTCAGATCATGGTTTGCATAGGGCTGAACATTCTGAAATGAAAATGGATGCCAAAATGATGCTAATAGGACCTCTTGAACTTGAGTCATTGAACTACAAAAAAGCTTCTCATTATGTAATTAGCACCCTTAAGACACTACTTCTCTTTCTCTCTCTCACACACACACACACACACACACACACACACACACACACACACACACACACACACACACACACACACACACACACACACACACACACACACACACACACACACACACACACACACACACACACACACACACACACACACACACACACACACACACACACACACACACACACACTCCCCTCCAACTGCCAAAGCGCCCTGGTCCAGCTCCCTTTAGTCACCAACACAGAGGCCCATTGGTCCGACCAGCTGATTAACCAATCCTGGTGTCGCCTGTCTTGCAGGATCTGCACCGCAGTACATGGGACAAGACGATTTCTACGGAGAGCAGTACGGACACACTCAGAGCTCCAGCGAGCCCATAAACCAGCAGTATTACTCTGATGGTAATCATTTAGAGCCTTGACCCTCACACAAACAACCCCTCCAACACATACACACCTTTCAGACATCTCAATCACACACACGCATACATGCCATCTCGTCTCAGTGTCATCCCACTGCCCTGTCTTCAAGTTATACTGCAGTGCTGAACTCCATATTCCAATCCTCTGGCTTCTTGTCTTTCCTTTCCCTTCGTGTGGGAGTTCAATGGGAGTCTTATGTACGGTGGATTTTTGTGGAAGGATTATGATTTTGATGGCAAAGTGCTGAGTTTGGTCTTAGAACTGTTTCCTCCCGGTGTGCCTCTGTCAATAGTGTTTCCCTCTGGTGTGCGGAAATTGTAGATTTCCCATTTTTGAAAATCGTTTAGGGCAGAGCGCCAACTGATTCTAGCGTGTATTTGTGTGCTCTGTGTGTTTAAGTGTCCGAGGCACTGCAAATGTCCGTTTGTGCTCTTGTCAACTTATGGGTGCACACCTATGTATGTCAACTTTTTACAAACTGTGAAAGGACCAAGCTCTCTACTCTAAATGTGTGAGGAGCCACGTTGTTTTTGGTAGATTGGTTTTGGCATGTACTCATTCCTGCCCCCTCCAGGTCATGGGGAGTACTCCTACCAACAATCATCCTACGGTGAACAGGGCTATGAGAGGTCCTTTGATGAGTCCTCACAGCACTACTACGAAGGAGGTATGTTTCCAACACACATAGACTCATGCCTAATAAACATAAAGGTTGTGAACTTGTGATAGTATTGTAGCTGCTAGCTATGTGCCACTGTAGGCCCAATGTCAGACACGCCGAACTACAGTAAAATCTTGCATAATTGTGTCAGATGCTCGATTACTATTAATGTTACATGCATCTGTCCACGAGAGATTACAGTATGAAGTTAAATCTTGAAGTAGTGAAATTGCTGCTCCTGATCCCCAGGCAACTCCCAGTACAGTCAGCAGCAGGCCCAGTACCAGCAGGGGTCAGGCCAGCAGCAGCCCTTCAGCCAACAACAGTACCCCTCACAGCAGGGCTACAGTGGACAGCCACAGGGCTACGGTAAGACACACACACACACACACACGCACGCTTGCATGAATGCACAGACATACAGTGGCAGACACACAGACATACACATTCCTATGTTTTGCTACGGGCATATTGATGCTGCTGATAGTTGGGATTGTTGGGCTGGTTGGGAATTGAACATTCATTTCAGGACATTTATTTTTTAAAGATGATGATTGTTTCACTGTTATAACCGTCAGTGTGATTCAAGACTTGGTTGATTGACTGATTTGGTCTCCAGGTCCAGGTCAGGGTGCGCAGTCCCAGTACTCCCAGTACCAGCAGGGTCAGGGCCAGCAGTACAGCTCCTACCGCTCCCAGGCTTCCTCTGGGGCACAGACACAGAGGCCCTACGCCTACGAACAGGTACAACTACAGCTACCCCCAACCCCACGTTTTGAGGAGGACCGTGCTGTCCAACAAAACATTGGGTAAATTGGGCAACTCACACCGCAAATAACCACAGTGGCGATGCCCATGGGTTGCTTTGAATCATGAGAAAGTATTCATGAACAAAAGTATTCCCCATCTCATGCTGACCTGACATGACTAAAGATGTTTCTTTTCTAACTCCCTCTCTTTTAGGGTCAATACGGAAACTACCAGCAATAAGGCACCACCTCCTGGGCAAACTGGTGGACAAGTTAGGCAAGGGAACAGTTCTGTGAATAACCCCCAACAGTCGTGTGTAAACCAGTCTCTGAGTAAATGAGTTAGATTTATCTCTGAATCTTTTTAGTTTGCTGAGACACGGATTAGCAGGCTAGACTAAGTCAGATTCATGTTCTGCTGGCTCACTATTTTCTAACTGAGTACAGGTGAACTGGTTCAGGAGATCCTGCATGAAACACCTTTCATCTCTGCCTTCTCTTCTTTTGCTCACCCTATAAGATGATTTGAATTATGGGGGTATCTGGTAACATATCGGGGAACCCTCAATAGCATTATTATAAGCTATATTATAAGCCTCATAAGCGTTGAAAAGACTCATATGTTTAATTCGAACCTTGCCTTTAAATGTCTTCCTTTTTTTGGTCTCTGTCCTCGCTATCAACCTCTGGTTCTCTCACCCTACTTTTCTGTCTGTCTTTCACAGGGTGCACAATTCAAGTGCTGTCCTCTGTCGAAGATTGCAATTTAAAATGTGTCCAGGTCACAAAAAGAACGTTTGGTCATACATTCAGCATCTTTTATTCAGTGTAAAGCTTAACTTGATTAAGGTGAAAATGGGACTTGTCAGTAGTGTTCAACCTGAAGTGTTCAGGTTGTGTTTGAAACTGTGAAGTTGTGTAGATTGGCGTGTGGTGTTACCGACTGTTCAGTGTTACCAATCTGTCTGTGTATGAAGAACAAATGTTTGAGTAAGGTTATAGGCACAATAGATGGTAGATTGACAAGAGAGTGCAACTATCAACAACCATCATAATATTACAACTAATATGGACAATTAATTTCCATGATCGATCCTTTTTGTTAATTCTTTAATTTTGTCTGATTGCATTTTTTTTTAAACTAAGCTTTTTTTTATTAAGAAAAATTATTTGTAGATTTTTATAAGTTGGGACTTTTTTCCATTTACACTGAACAAAAATATAAAAACGCAACATGCAACAATTTCAAAGATTTTCGTGAGTTACAGTTCATATAAGGAACAGTGGATCAATTATGTTCATTGTTCATAGCGTATGCCTGCCCATACCATAACCCCACCATGGGGCACTCTACTCACGATGCTGCCATCAGCAAACTGCTTGCTTACACGAACCCATTCACGCTATCTGTCATCAGCCCTGTACAGTTGAAACCAGGATTCATCCATCAAGAGCACACTTCTCCAGCGTGCCAGTGGCCATCAAAAGGTGAGCATTTGCCCACCGAAGCCGGTTAAGATGCCAAAATGTAGTCAGATCAAAACCCAGGTGAGGACGTTGAGTACGCTACTGAGCTTCTCTGAGACCGTTTCTGACAGTTTGTGCGGACATTCTTTGGGTGTGCAAACCCACAGTCCGGGATGAAGCCGGATGTGGAGGTCCTGGGCTGGGGTGGTTACATGTGGTCTGCGGTTGAGAGGCCAGTTGGGCGTACTGCCAAATTCTCTAAAACGATGTTGGAGGTGGCTTATGGTAGAGAAATTAACTTTCAACTCTGCAAACAGCTCTGGTGGACATTCCTGTAGTCAGCATGCCAATTGCACGCTCTCTCAACTTGAGACATCTGTGGCATTGTGTTGTGTGACAACTGCACATTTTAGTGGCCTTTTATTGTCCCCACCACAAGGTGCACCTGTGTAATGATCATGCTGTTTAATCAGCTTGCCACACCTGTCAGATGGATGGATTATATTGGCAAATGAGAAATGCTCACTAACAGGGATGTGAACACGTGTGCACAAAATTTGAGCTTTTTGTGTGTATGGAACATTTCTGGGATCTTTTACTTCAGCTCATGAAACATGGGACCAACATTTTACATGTTGCGTTTAAATTTTTGTTCAGTATATTTATTGATAAATGTACAATTTATTTTATCAGATGTTTTAATTTGTCTATGTCTCATTCTCTGTTATGCACTTCCACTTATCGTAGTTGTTTCTAAGAAATGATTTCCAAACAGCCAAAGTAAAGTAACACACAGGGAGAGGATTTTAGAATGTTTTTAGCAATCCGCACAATACCTTTTCAATACGTGCAATACAGTCAGTCACTGGAGCAGAGGACGAGGCTTGATAATGGACTTTAATGACTTTCTGTGTGCTACCACACACTATAGCCTATTAGGGTACAAAAATGAAAAGTCTTAGCCTTCTATCTAGTTGAGTACATAATCCAAAGTATTTTTTGTTTGCCAATTGTGTTTTGGGGTTTGCTTCAACTGTCTTAACCCATATAGAGGGATGTTTTGTAAAGTATTACATTCTAACCAATGTGATGTAGTCTTAGCCTATGTGTGTGAGTGCATATGGCATACATGTTTGGTGTATGTTTTACAGAAACAAAACAAGTTTGCCATTTGTCTTATTCAATTTATTTTATTCAAAGTGATCCTAGATCAAGTGTTGGTTGGTAAGTCCTTAGGAGTGTTATAGAAGACAAGTTTGTCCCACAAACACACTTGCCTTGTAATTTCCATGACAATGTACAATATGTAAAGATATGTTGTGGTTGTCTTTATTTACCTCAAACGATTGATCATTTTATGAAAATCATGGTTTGGTTTGTTGTATAGGTATATCCCCTGTAATAATCCTAGTAATGTCAGACTGGAACTTTACTATAAAATGTTGAAAAGGGGACATCACAACTCATTACACTTGCCAATAAAGTGGGATATGTTTTATGTTGCCAATAAAGTGGGATATCTGAGGTACCTGGCTGTCAAACAGCTCAATAACTGTGTTAACTCAACTCTAGTGACAATCATAGGCTTCTTTAGACTGCATAATATATCATTGTATTCATTTCCTGTGAATTGGATATGTACTGTTTTGCTTATAATGCAATACATTGCGTGTGTGTGACAGAATAAAGGGTTTGTTTGTGCATAACCACATATGAATGTTTAATCGATTGTTCATCTTCGTCTTTTGTTACGGTGTAAAATAAATTTACTTCCACCTTGTTTTGTGTCTGTCTTGTATGAAGCAATGTTCCATTACACGACCCATGCTTTGACTTTACATGCTTTTTGAACCTCGGCGCTACCGTAGCTAGCTCGCGGCATGCAGCTGAAGTGAAGTTGTTGTTCCAGACAGTTAGCATTGATATAAAAGCTTCATGTTTGTTTAGCGTTGTTAGATTGCGAGGTTTTGTCAAATATCTAGAGATAGATGGACATGTTGTTTGGCCGATTTCATTAGTAGGCTTGTCGAAAGGGACTTGTCTAGCTAACGTTGGCTCATAGCCACAGTCAGCGAGCTACGTTAGCTAGCTAACTAACACATTATCCTGCTATAGTAACGTTACTGTTGGCTAGTTAACGAGGTCAGGGCGACACTTCTGGCTGTCTCCCTGTGACATGACATTCATTATTTTGCAATGTTAACTATATTGTCAAAGGTTCAGAGCCGAAGATGGCTTGTCCAAGAGATAAGCCGAATATTTGCACACGTTTGCTTTAGAAACGAGGTGAAGGGCAGCTGTTTGACGGGGCTCAGAAGCCACTTGGCAGCACAGAGGCAAACAACTGGAATCAGGAAAGTCACCACGTCCTGTGCACAAATCTCAAAAAGAAATAACTGTCAGAAAAAAGCTGGTATGTTTTAACGTGATAAAGCTAACTAGCTCGATTAGCTACCCCCTGTCCTCGACCCACTAAGAAAAGTTAGCCATGCACTGCACAACATGGTTGTTTACATTGCCAAGTTATGTGCTTTCGGGAAGTATTCAGACTCCTTGACCACATTTTGTTACTTTATAGCCTTATTCTAAAATGTATTAAATAAAATGTCCTCATCAATCTACAAACAATACCCCATAATGACAACAGGTTTTTATTTTATTTTTGCGATTGTATTAAAAAATAAAAATAAACGTATGTAAGTATTCAGACCCTTTTCTATGAGACTCGAAATTCATCTCAGGTACATCCTGTTACCATTGATCATCCTTCAGATGTCTGTACAACTGGATTTGAGTCCATCTGTGCTAAATTAAATTGGACATGATTTGGAAAGTCACACACCTGTCTATATAATGTGCCACAGTTGACAGTGCATGTCAGAGCAAAAACCAAGCCATGAGGTCCAAGAAATTGTCCTTAGAGCTCTGAGACAGGATTGTCTCGAGTCACAGATCAGGGAAGGGTACCAAAACATTGCTGCAGCATTGAAGGTCCCCAAGAACACAGTGGTCTTCATCATTCTTAAATGGGGGAAGTTTGGAACCACTAAGACTTACTAGAGCTAGCTGCCCAGCCAAACTGAGCAATTGGGGGAGAAGGGCTGAACACAATGGTCACTCTGACAGAGGTCTAGAGTTCCTCTGTGGAGATGGGAGAACCTTCCAGAAGGACAACCATGTCTGCAGCACTCCATCAAGCAGGCCTTTATTGTAGAGTGGCCAGACAGAAGCCACTCCTCAGTAAAAGGCACATGACAGCCCACTTGGTGTTTGCCAAAAGGCACCTAAAAGACTCAGACCATGAGAAACAAGATTCTCTTGTCTGATGAAACCAAGATTGAACTATTTGGCCTGAATGCCAAGCGTCATGCCTGGAGGAAACCTGGCACCAACCCTATGGGGAAGCATGGTGGTGGCAGCATCATGCTGTGGGGATTTTTCAGCGCCAGGGACTGGGAGAATAGTCAGGGAAAGATGAATGGAGCAAAGTGCAGAGAGATCGTTGATGAAACCCTGCTAAAGACCTCAGACTGGGGCGAAGGTTCACCTTCCAATAGGACAACGACCCTAAGCGCACACAGCCAAGACAACGCAGGAGTGGCTTCTGGACAAGTCTCTGAATGTCCTTGAGTGGCCCGGAGTGGCCCGATCGAACATCTCGAGAGATACTTGAAAATAGTTGTGCAGCGACACTCCCCATCCAACCTGACAGAGCTTGAGAGGATCTGCAGAAAAGAATAGGAGAAACTCCCCAAATACAGGTGTGCCAAGCTTGTAGCGTCATACCCAAGATCGCTGGCAAAGGTGCTTCAATAAACTACAGAGTAAAGGGTCTGAATACTTACAGTACCAGTCAAAAGTTTGGACACACCTACTCATTCAAGGGTTTTTCTTTATTTTTACTATTGTCTACATTGTAGAATAATAGTGAAGACATCAAAAGGAAATGAACATGAAATAACACAAGGGATTATTTAGTAACTAAAAAAGTGTTTAAAAAAATGAAAATATATTTTACATTCTTCAAAGTAGCCACCATTTGCCATGATGACAGCTTTGCACACTCTTGGCATTCTCTAATCCAGTTTCACCTGGAATTCTTTTCCAACAGTCTTGAAGGAGTTCCAACATATGCTGTGCACTTGTTGGCTGCTTTTCCTTCACTCTGAGGTCCAAACCATTTCAACTGGGTTGAGGTCAGGGGATTGTGGAGGCTAGGTCATCTGATGCAGCACTCCATCACTCCTGATTGGTCGAATAGCCCTTACACAGCCTGGAGGTGTGTTTGGACTTTGTCCTGTTGAAAAACATATGATAGTCTCACTAAGTGCAAACCAGATGGGATGGCGTATCGCTGCAGAATGCTGTGATAACCATGCTGGTTAAGTGTGCCTTGAATTCTAAATAAATCACAGAAAGTGTCACCAGCAACAACAAAAAAACACCTCCTCCTCCATGCTTCATGGTGGGGACCACACATGCGGAGATCATCCGTTCCGACTCTGTGTCTTACAAACACACTGCGGTTGGAACCAAAAATCTAATTTGGACTCATCAGACCAAAAGACAGATTTCTACCGATCTAATGTATATTGCTCTGGTTTCTTGGCTCAAACACGTCTCTTCTTGTCATTGGTGCCCTTTAGTAGTGGTTTCTTTGCAGCAATTTGACCTTGAAAGCCTGATTTCATGCAGTCTCTTCTGAACAGTTGATTAACTTTAAAGAAGGCACACCTGTTAATTGACATGCATTCCAGGTGAAGCTGGTTGAGAGAATGCCAAGAGTGTGCAAAGCTGTCATCAAGGCAATGGGTGGCTACGTTGAATATTTTGATTTGTTTAACACTTTTTTGGTTACTACATGATTCCATATGTGTTATTTCATATTTTTGATACTGTCACTATTATTCTAGAATGTAGAAAATTGTTAAATAAATAAATAAAATGGAATGGATAGGTGTCTCCAAACTTTTGACTGGTACTGCATGTAAATATCATATTTCAGTGTTTTATTTTTATTAAGTTTGCTACAATTTCTAAAACCTGTTTTTGCTTTATCGTTATGGGGTATTGTGTGTAGATTCATGAGGGGGGGAAATCTATTTTATTCATTTTAGAATAAGGCTATAACGTAACAAAATGTGAAAAAAGTATACTTTCCGAATATACTATAGCTAGATAGCTTACAATGCCTCTTCACTAGTTTTTCTGCACTTTGGTGAATTCTGGACAGGGCTTACTTGTTCCTTCAGGCATTCAAATCAGTGTTCATTTTGGCATTATTTTAAAAATATGTATTCTCGTCTTATTAATTTTGACTAAAATATCATTGTCTTAGTTGCATTTTTGTCATTTGAATAATGATTTGGTCTATTTAATGTCGGAATGAGAAACAGTGGGCCATTTATGTCAAGTAAATGCCCTTTCATTTTAGTCACATCACATTTGTATTGCCTCATTAACCTATAGTAAACATAAATCACTGTCTTCCATGTGCACAAACATACATAGACTTGTCCTACCAACATATTCTTCTGCATAACATCCAATTCTCTTGCCAACAGTAGAAATATGACAAACATGCACTACCGGTCAAAAGTTTTAGAACACCTACTCATTCAAGGGTTTTCTTTGATTTTTACTCTTTTCCACATACTTCGAATAATAGTGAAGACAGCAAAACTATGAAATAACACATATGGAATCATGTAACCAAAAAAGTGTTCAACAAATCAAACTATATTTTATATTTCAGATTCTTCAAATAGCATCATTTTACCTTGATGACAGCTTTGAACACTCTTGGCAAGGGCCGTGGTATGCTTTATGAATGTAAACTGTGGCCCACAAATGCGTGATAGAAAGAAAAAAAGTGAGTGCTGGTATTATGGGCAATATCTTTTGAACGGTAATGCCTAGAATCAAGCCGTTTTCTCTGAGGGAAAGAGGGAAACGTGGCTCGTACGTTAATTACAGAACCTGTCTATGAAATGCAGTTGGAAAAGTGTGAGAGTTGAGTGAGACTACAAATTCAAAAGCGTTCCTATACTCAAGGGAGAGAAAAACATAGCTAGACTGTTGTTTTACTATTAAACTTAATGCTGCTGCTGTTGTTTTTTATTTAGTTAAGCAGCTTGTATAAACCAGGCAAAGGGTATCTAACTAGAAGACTGGTGGTGACTGGTTAGTTACGTTGAATATGTGTATGATTGGAGGCGGAGCGGAGCCGATCAGCCTGTCTGACCACACTGCTTAACAGAACTTTGCTGTGATTCTGTGCTGCCAATTTTAATTGTGCTTATCACTCAAAGCTCTCAATCTCTCGTCCAGTCCATTTAGTAGTGAGATTTTAGTCACAGATAATTAAATTTTGTCTCGTTTTAGTCAACTGAAATATTTGTTTCTGGGTCTCTTTAGTCAGTTATAGTCTCGTCAATTGCCATTGAAAATAGGTGTGTGATTAATATTTGAGTCACTATTATTGTTGACGAAGTGAACACTGACTCAAATTGTAAGGGAGAAGCGAGAAGGATCGGAGGACCAAAACGCAGCGTGGTAAGTGTCCATAATGTTTATTTTAAAACAAAATGAACACTACGAAATACAAAACAATAAACGTGAAAATGAACGAAACAGTCCCGTGTGGCGACAAACACCGACACGGAAGACAAACACCCACAACCCAAAAGTGAAACCCAGGCTTCCTAAGTATGATTCTCAATCAGGGACTATTCTGCCCTTGAGTTGCGTTCCCATGCAAAACTAGACAGATAGCTAACAACTAAGTCTTCAATAAAACTCCCAAGGCGTGACTTTTCTTGAATGAATATATTGAAAACGTGTTGTGAAACTGCAAAATACAGAAAAGAATATACTTTAGTATTCAATTCACACCGACATACTGTAGCTGTACATTACACATTTGAAGTTGCATAAATACAACGCACGCGCTAAGGTACCATGCATCTGGCATGATGCCAAACCATATAGCTAATTGTTACTCATATGGTAATTGGCTCCTTTCATTACTCTAATAATGTACAACCATCCATGTAGAATAACAAAGCATATTACACTAGAAACAGTAACAAAACCACAGTATTGTATATTTTACAATTCGTTTGCATGACGCACGAGCAAAGTAATACAGCTAACGACATACATTAAAGGCATTGCAATTTGTGAGTAAATGCAACCAACATTGATATGTAAGCAACTCTATCAATAACAATATTATCATCATTAGCTAAATGCTTGAATCGAATTTACAGACAAATATTTTCCAAGGCCTTAGCGTGACAAGAAATAACTACATTGAAAGACCTGTAGCGTTGTTTGTAGCTGCTTCTATGCGTGCAGAACAAATTCTGTACTTCCTGTTTGCGTAGTCTTTCTAAGTACCAGAAAGCTCCACTAGGGGGCAAATAACACCATTGAACACAATGAAAATCCAATTTAACCATTGTAATAAAATAATCTGTTTCCTTCTAACAGGATGGCAGCACGGGGAAAACAATTGACAGCTGCCTCTGTTTGAGAACCATACTAGGCCGAAGTCAAAAACCAACATAGAAAAACCAACAGACTGCCACCCTAACTCACGCCCTGACCATACTAAAACAAAGATTTAATAACAGAACTAAGGTCAGAACGTGACACAAATAAGGATAAGGAAATATTGATTAGACTATAAGATGTGACAATGATATTAGCTTAGTTACGTTTTCAAGAGGGTGCAAGTGGGATATGATT
The DNA here is from genome assembly GCF_021184085.1 of Oncorhynchus gorbuscha. Lineage (NCBI taxonomy): Eukaryota > Metazoa > Chordata > Actinopteri > Salmoniformes > Salmonidae > Oncorhynchus > Oncorhynchus gorbuscha. Next base: position 65,070,648 of record NC_060175.1, on the reverse strand, counting down.
TTAGAATGCAGGTAGATATCTTTAAGCTCTCACTCTGTTTAGACTCGCCACTTTGTGGACCACCGCAATGTGAAGCTACTGACTGGAGCAGGTGGGAAAGGGGCCTGCACCTTCCATAGTGAGCCCTGGAAAGAGTGGGGTGGACCGGACAGAGGGAATGGAGGAGATGGTGGGAACATCATCAAAAGTGGGTGAGAGACACTGTCACTCTCAACAGTGTTGCATTTTCTCAAACCGACCTGGTTTATAATCTGGTTAAAAATGTCTTGATCTTCTGAGAAGCTTTCGTTGACCTCTTCAGATCATTGTTGTTGAGAAAGGTTTCGGATGCTTACATCAAGTCCTATTTCCGTCTATCTGTTACTTGCGTGACTCCAGACGAAAGACAGGTGAAATCCCTGGCGCAGGTCACCCCCGTTTACAAAGGAGGTGATGGCGACTCAGGAGGCTGTAAGAACTGCAACGGACGCAACGCCAGCACAATCTACATCGCTGTGATTTAGTGCCCATGGCTACGGCCGGGGTGTTGCTTTGAATTAGGGGCTCTTGTATGAACGTAGATTTGAATGACTTTCATTTTGCGATGTAATTACTAAGTAAATACCAAATACCGAAATGCTGACTGTATAATAAAGTGAAGGCCAAACTGAATGTTGTGTGTGGTGTTTTGGAACCATGCAGGTGCCAGTGGGCACGGTGGTGAGGGAGCGGGGGAGACTATGGCAGACCTCTCCCAGCATAGCCAGGAGTACGTGGCTGTGTTTGGAGTGGCTGGGGGGGAAAGAGGAACCGTGCTTCCTGTCCAATGAGAACCGTGCCCCAATGACGGCCACCCCGGGAGAGAGAGGCCAGGAGAGTTGTCCTCCAGCTGGAGCTGCGTACCATCAAATCAAATCAAATGGATTTATATAGTCCTTCGTACATCAGCTGATATCTCAAAGTGCTGTACAGAAACCCAGCCTAAATCCCCAAACAGCAAGCAATGCAGGTGTAGAAGCACGGTGGCTAGGAAAAACTCTCTAGAAAGGCCAAAACCTAGGAAGAAACCTAGAGAGGAACCAGGCTATGTGGGGTGGCCAGTCCTCTTCTGGCTGTGCCGGGTGGAGATTATAACAGAACATGGCCAAGGTGTTCAAATGTTCATAAATGACCAGCATGGTCGAATAATAATAAGGCCGAACAATTGAAACTGGAGCAGCAGCACGGCCAGGTAGACTGGGGACAGCAAGGAGTCATCATGACAGGTAGTCCTGGGGCATGGGCCTAGGGCTCAGGTCCTCCGAGAGAGAGAAAGAAAGAGAGAGAGAAGGAGAGAATTAGAGAACGCACACTTAGATTCACACAGGACACCGAATAGGACAGGAGAAGTACTCCAGATATAACAAACTGACCCTAGCTTCCCGACACATAAACTACTGCAGCATAAATACTGGAGGCTGAGACAGGAGGGGTCAGGAGACACTGTGGCCCCATCCGAGGACATCCCCCGGACAGGGCCAAACAGGAAGGATATAGCCCCACCCACTTTGCCAAAGCACAGCCCCCACACCACCATGGCTGGACTGGTGAGACATGGGAGTGGGGCTCACTCTCCTCTGACTAGGTCTATGTTATTATAATGTGGGCGGGTTACAATAGTATTGTGGACGTATAAATGGGATGTTACTTGATCCCACAAAAATGTGTAACATTTTCTTCGATTTACAGGTTGGTGTGTGTTTTTCCACTTCAGGTTGGGTTTCCTAATGCAGGGAAGTCCTTCTCTTCTATGGACCATCTCCAATGCCAGGCCTGCTGTGGCTGCCTACTCCTTCACAACCCTCAACCCCCATGTGGGAATTGTTAAGTACAGGGACCATGAGCAAGTGGCAGGTAATGGAGTTTGTCTTACTGTTGTATATTATGTTGGGCACAAAGGTTGATCATGCAGTTTACCACCCCTCCCTTTCCCAATATCTGGTGGCTGACATCCCTGGTATCATACATGGGGTCCATCTGAACCAAGGCCTGGGGATCTTCTTCCTGCGCCACGTTGAGCGCTGTCGCTTCCTGCGCCATGTTGATCGCTGTCGCTTCCTGCTCTTTGTCCTGCACCTGTCCTCCCCAGAACCCTGAACCCAGTTCCAGCACCTGCGTTTCGAGCTGAACTAGTACGAGCCGGACTCTCCCACTCGCCCCACGTTATCGTGGCCAACAAAATGGATCTGCCTGGGGCTCGGGGGAAAATGGACGCCCTCAGGGGCCACATGGCCCAAGGGTGATCCCTGTGTCAGCCCTCACAGGCCAGAACACAGAGGAGCTGATAATCCACCTCAGGGAGCTGTATGATGTCTACCTGCAGACCCAGGGACAGGGCAGTGGGGAGGAAAAGCCCACCAGGTTGTAGGTCTGCCAGGGAAATGGAGTGAAATACGTCCATGCCTTTTCCTTTTCCTCACTGTTTAGCACCTACCAAATGTAGTTTGTTCATATTATAGGACTAATTTATATTTATATAATTGTGAAATATGGTATTTATTTATGATTGAATGTGCTTAATTACACTTGATTCTGCATTGTTTTATTTACACGATGTACTATACTCATACTCATCACAACTGTACAGGGGTCAGTGCTGATGTCATCAGATAGTTACTGTGATGTCATATTTACTTGTTCAGGGTTTTCCCTTATAATATCAACATCACACATTTAACCTTTAGGGTGTCTAGAAACTCTAATCAAAAATGCAAGTTAAACACTGGACAAGGCTTAAGTGGAATCCTTGGTACGTCTAACTCTGACGTGTCCCCGTTGAAGATGACATTTAAAACGGTTAAGGTAAGGGTAGGGTAAGGTCGTCCCAAGGATTCCACTTAGCATCTGCCGTTAGACATTTGGTCTCAGCTATCAACTTCTATTTTAACAACATTTTCAGAGCCGGAATCTCAGGAATTCTCAGTGACACGTCTGTCACCCTCGCTAAAGGTCTTTTCTATGTATTTCTCGGTGAAAAAAACAACACTGTGTTTGAGCTGACTTTTGACTTCTGTGCCCGGGGTCACACCATGGGTCACACACACTAGCGGATGTTTACTGTGTGTTGCTGCTAACTGGACTTCCAGAGGGCAGTGAGAGCGAGCAGGGTCAGGTCAGGCAGTTAGATGAGCAGTCAGGGCTGGCACACCATAGCTGCGTTTCATTGCACAAAACGTTTTCCTTCCCCCTGTCCTCATTAACTCCCCTCCACCGATCAAATAGAACTGGGCAGATGAAAGCAATATGACAGAAACTCAACCTGATCTTAGAGCATTTCGTATTATTATGTATGTAAACCCGAGACACTCCACGAAGTATGATACAGTGTGTTACGCTTCATATGGTATGTAGTAATTTGTGGATGTCCTTGACCCATTTCGTATTAAATGTTACGAATTACAATTCATATTATACAGTGGGGCAAAAAAGTATTTAGTCAGCCACCAATTGTGCAAGTTCTCCCACTTAAAAAGATGAGAGGCCTGTAATTTTCATCATAGGTACACTTCAACTATGACAGACAAAATGAGAAGAAAAAAAGCCCATGATCGAGGGAGATTATCAGTGATCTTGTATGTCTTCCATTTCCTGATAATTGCTCCCACAGTTGATTTCTTCAAACCAAGCTGCTTACCTATTGCAGATTCAGGCTTCCCAGCCTGGTGCAGGTCTACAATTTTCTTTCTGGTGTCCTTTGACAGCTTTTTGGTCTTGGCCATAGTGGAGTTTGGAGTGTGACTGTTTGAGGTTGTGGACAGGTGTCTTTTATACTGATAACAAGTTCAAACAGGTGCCATTAATACAGGTAATGAGTGGAGGACAGAGGAGCCTCTTAAAGAAGAAGTTACAGGTCTGCGAGAGCCAGAAATCTTGCTTGTTTGTAGGTGACCAAATACTTATTTTCCGCCATAATTTGCAAATAAATTAATAAAAAATCCTACAATGTGATTTTCAGGATTTTTTTCTTCTAATTTTGCCTGTCATAGTTGATGAAAATTACAGGCCTCTCTCGTCTTTTTAAGTGGGAAAACTTGCACAATCTTTGGCAGACTAAATACTTTTTTGCCCCACTGTATCTTACGAATTTGCAAAACGTACAATTTGGTACAAATTGGTGAAAGGTATAGTATGTTAAGGAATCCTATGGAGGTGGCTAACATTAGTGAAGCTATGGTTACGTTTAGGTGTTAGGTTAAGGGTTAAGGGAAGGGTTAGCTAAACGGGTTAGGGGAATGGTTAGCTGACATGCTAAATAGTTGCAAAGTAGCTAAAAAGTAGCTAGTAGTTGAACAGTTGCTAATTAGCTTAAATGCTAAAGTTGTCTGATGAGATTCCAACTCACAACCTATGGGTTTCTAGACATTTGCGTTATATCCCCGACTAACCACCCTACTTTTGTTTTTTTTTGCATTAAGTAACCATCTGTCTTATTATGTTGTGGATAGGATTGGGTCCAGTTCGGGACAAAAACAAAACAACACCCAATCTAAACCAGAGTGGGTGTGCAAGCAGGTTTGGAGGAAAAATCTTGGTGTTAACAGTGCAGGAGTGGAGGTCAATTGAAGAAGTTTATTTCCCCCCCAGGTCTTTCTATGGGACCTTTCGCTTCGTTCTACCTCACAAAGAAACACTATCATCAGTCTACACTCAGCCAATCGGAGTCAAATACAAAATGGACAAGGCCAATTATTCAGTAAGGGAGGGGGGCTAACAGCAGCTAAAGGAAAACAAGGTTTACAGGAGACTCACCAACCGATTGAATAAAGTGACAGTAGACCTAATCAGCCAGTCGGATGAAGAACATTGAAATGCACATTAGCCAATGAGAGTTACAATGAGACAATAACTGGATTTAGACTAGACTAGCCATTCACAATAATGCCAGAGTGTGGAATATGCCGGAACACTGGCAGTGCATCCTGTGTAGAGGATGAACCTGGCTTAATTCATTAATCAAATATTGAGAGATGGCGGAGAAAAGAGAGAACGTAGGGAGAGAGAGCCGCTGGGCTGTGCCAAGCTTTTATCCTTGGGACAAATGAGAAATAGGATGTCAACGTTAACTGCTTCTGAATGATCTTATGTGTGTGAATGAGTTGAACGCTGGTGTAGTGCAGCATGTTGAGCCTGGCCACTGTTACTGCTGTCTTTAAAGGATGACCCACATCACCTGCCCTCGGGGCGCTGTTATTGTCTAGATGCTGTGGCTATATCAAAACGGAGTGGACCATTACAGCTCTGTGCTCGCCTGAGGTGAAGCAGGGTGCTTCCTTTCCACACGTGTATTTAATGAGGACATTGTTGACCTGTGAATAAGTATTGTTATTGATTAATTCAGTGTCATCATTTTTGCTTTGGTTATTTGATTTGGTTCTGCTTTTGAAGTGTGTTGTGTTCTCTCCTACAGGGCAGCATGTGAGGGGAACGGACAATGAGGGTGAGAAGTGGGCCAGAGTTCTCTGGGACTACCTTTGTCTGCACCAATCTCTGGAAAAGGCAAGCCTTCGTATCTGACTGTATATACACATAAGATACATTTTGACAGGATACATTTCAAATGGGATTCAAACTGAATTTTAAGTTGTGTTAAGCTACACTCTTTTGGGAAGTCATGATTAGCTCATCTGGCTTCACCCAAAATAACATCATAATGAACTATCCTCTCTTACGATGATGTCATATTCCATGTCATACTCATAGATTTTCTCTTCTGTGTTTTGTAGTAATCTGTTCAAATTATGTCATAATTATGTATGTTCTCTCAGAGTGATGTCATAATAGGCCTGGGTTGGCATGACGTGCGTGTGGCAGAGAGGTCAGCTGATCTCTTCCTGGAAGGATTGGCTCCTTGGCTGCTTTTCACTGGTTACTTAGGCAACCAGACTGCAGGTCAGCAAGACACTGGGCATCTTTCCCGCTATTTCTGTCTTTCTCTGTCCCTCTTTCTGCCCATGCAAGAAAACACACACACACACACACACACACACACACACACACACACACACACACACACACACACACACACACACACACACACACACACACACACACACACACACACACACACACACACACACACACACACACACACACACACACACACACACACACACACACACACACACACACACACACACACGCATGTTACTATCCAATGTCTCTAGTGTGTGTGTTGTGTGTTCCAGGTGTGTGGACGAGGCCAGAGGCTGACGTGTTCTTGGATGCTGCTCTGAGGATGGGAGTGCCCAGGGGGAACATACAGCTGGAGACAGAGGCCACCAACACTGGAGAGAACATCCGCTTCTCCTACAGGCTGCTTAAGGAGAATAACATCCCAGGTGAGACTCTCCTCATTACAGACACACTGAAGTAAAAAAAAAACAACACTTTTACATGAAAGGCATCTGTTATTGGTGTGGCATTATTCTACAACTAAGGTGTAGAGGAGCACAACTGAATCACTGAAACACATTTTAGCCAAGCCGGGATTGTGTTGTTATGCTTATACAGACGGTCTATGTGTATTTTTGTCATTTACCCATTAGTGATTGTGTTTGTCATGTGTCTATCCCAGCTCACAGGGTGATCCTGGTCCAGCGGCCCTTTACGGAGCGCAGAGTTTTCGCTACCTTCCTGCGCCAGTGGCATGACCAGGAGGAACACACGCATGCCATCGTCAGTCTCCTCCCAGATGGGAATCTCTGCCTACCCCCACCCCACTGTGGGCACTGCCACAGACCTCATCACGTGCATGCTAGGTACTCTGTCCACAATATCAAGAATTGTGTGTTTTCGATAGAACTTTAGACCATGTAAGATAGTGTATGAATGCATTCAGAATCAAATATTCTCAAAAGTCAGTATTTTTCCATTGCCAACCATTTCACTTAATGCAGTGTAGGAATAACAGACATGAGTATGATGCTATGTGTGAGGTTTACACTTTGTGCTTGTGTATTCCAGGGGTTCTAGAGAGGATCCGTGACAACCCACGGAAAGGCTTCCAGGTGGAACAGGAGACTCTCTCTGCCTACCAATGGCTCCTGCACGCTGTCTACATTCCCAAGTGAATGCACAACACACACGCCCGCGCATGAACGCCTGCACTCACTTCCACGCACTCACACTTGTCCCTACGTCTTGCTATGTTGATGCTGCTGATAAGTCGGGATGGTTGGGAATTGAACATTAAATCACAGTGAACGTATATTTTGGAAAGATGTTTGTTTCATTGAAACCGTGACTTGAGATGCATGAAAATATACCACAGAACTCTGCATTACTACGTGACTACTGCATTATTACTAAGTAAAACGATATGAATGTAAAACAATGACCTTTATCTAGATACCAAAAAACACTCATAGAATATACATTCAAAGCCAACACCAATACAAACAAATAAATCAACCAGACTTCAGCGCAAAACTTTCAACCCAAGCTTTCATTGGTAATCCAAGCATGCCCCCATGTATATAGATGGGGCTGTTGTGGAACAGGTTGAGGGCTTCAAGTTCCTCGGAGTCCACATCACTAAGGAACTATCATGCTCCACACACATCAACACAGCCGTGAAGAGGGCTGACAACGCCTCTTCCTCCTCAGGAGGCTGAAAAGATTTGGCATGGCATAGGCTCTCAGATCCTCAAAAACGTCTACAGCTGCACCATTGAGAATATCTTGACCAGTTAGTTAAATATCTTGAATAGTTAGTTAAACAGTTAACCAATAGCTACCCGGAATATCTGCATTGATTCTTTTTGCAATAATCTCTTTTGACTCACCCCATACACTGCTGTTAGTTACTGTTTATTATGTATCCTGTTGCCTGGTCACTATATCCCTACCTGTATGTACATATCTACCTCAATTACTTCGTACCCCTGCACATTGACTCGGTACTGGTAACCCGTGTATATAGCCAAGCTTTAATTACTTGTCTATTTATTCCTTGTGTTATTGTTTTTATACTTTTTGGTTCAATTCTTTTCTACTATGTATATATTGTTTCACTGCATTGTTGGGAAGGGCCCGTAAGTAAGCAGTTCACTGTTAGTCTACACCTGTCGTTTACGAAGCGTGTGAAAAATACCATTTGATTTGGGAATCATCATCATAACCATCATAGAAAACAATATTACACTATTCTGACTCAATGTATTTTCTGAAGATTAAAGAGGTAAGCGATGGCGTGGTATGTTCACTGTTAATTCACCTCTAAATTGCAGCCATCGCATTCATAAAAGCACAGGGCCAAGTCAATGCCATGCAAGTATCTTCCCACTACATCGTCTCTCTCTGTGTGTGTTCTCAGTGGTCAATTTCATTGTTCTCCCTTCAACACTGAGTTCCATCTTGGTCTTTGTATTGATTGATCACTGACCTTCGTAGTCCTGTGTGCATTTGATGGTTTTTGTAAAAAATATTTAAAAAATGACACTGCTTGTTCTCATCCAGATTTTGCAAGAGCAAGTTTGCTGTTCTACCTCATTTGAAGAATGAGTGATCCAGTCCAGTTTATATTCCAGGAATGTGGCCGGTGACCTAGCCTGTTATGCCAATGCTATCTAGCCAGTCCTGGCAGAGCCAAGATGGGCTTAGGATGCGCTGAGGTCTGCGGTGTTGCAGATGGAGGCCAGGGTGTTGAACCTGGGGCCCAGGTAGAGGAGCGTGTCCTGGTCGAAGAGGGTCTCAGGGATGGAAATAGCATCCAGCTGGAGGTCTGTCTCTAGGTCCCCCTCTTCAGCGTAGGGGTGCGGGGCATAGTCCCCCAGCTCCTCTCCTTGAACTTGCAGGGTGTACATCCTCTGGAGAAGGTGGAGAGATGGATGGAAGGAGGGCAGGAGGGAGGGAGAGATTGAAGTGAATGGAGGAGAGTTGTGGTCACAATAAGGTTAATCGACAAAGAAGAAAACAGTTCAACTAGTACATAAAAAAAAATCACAATTTGAAAGTTTTTTTTTTTCATTGATTACAGCCATGACTGTTTGTGACTGTTGAACATTGTTACCTGATTCAGTTGGGTCATCAAGTGCCCGGATTTGTCGAGACAATTATCTTCTTTCCATGAGGAGTATCTTGTTCTTGTCTTCATTGATCTGCTCACCATTGACCCCTGAGTGATGAGAAACACAATATCACTACACACAGAACTCGCACACACGTACAAACAACACCATGCAACATTAGTAAAAATGAAAGTCTCAGAAAAAAATAGCTTACACATAAGGTTAATTGAAATATTCGATTTTGAAATACCTGTTCATAATAACCGTTGGAGCGTAAATTTGTGGGCGCACTCTGAAACAAGATGTTAAATGTTGCTGTAACACAGTGCCACTGAGAATTGAATGGACAGGGCAAAAATGTATAAAGGTAGTCGACTTATTTGATTGCTATAGCCTACCTTGCGCAGGGTGGTTCCTCGTTGAAACTCTCCCTGTTGTTGCTCTTGGTAGGAGGAGGAATACTTGGAATATCCTGAACGTACCTGTGCTCGCATACTGGCTGACTTCTGTACAGCCTGGGAAAATATATAATATTGACTTGTCATGGTTAAACAGTTTTCCATTTGTCAAATATGCCCAGTATGAACCAAAATAATTGATTGATTGAACATTGCAGGTTTCCTAACCGACATCCTCTCGATGGGTTGAAAAGCAGCTTTCGTTTCCACCTGGCTGTACACTTGGAGTATGGTAGCCGTAGGCACCTGGGGTCAAAAACAGCATATCGTATCATTTCCAGAGAAGAATAATATAATAATAATAATATATGCCATTTAGCAGACGCTTTTATCCAAAGCGACTTACAGTCATGTGTGCATACATTCTACGAACACGTGATTGTAGTGATAGTAATGTTGTCTGTGGTTACCTTGCAATCAGTTCCTGGGATCTCAATGTTCGATTTGAGCAGATGTTCTCCAGAGATTTCATCGAGAGGGATCAGCTTCAGATCTCTCTTAGAAGTCACCAGGAGAGACAACAGTAGAAAACCTAGGAGGGACACACATTTTGACACACATCATTCACACTAACCTGTGCTGTTTTAAATGTATTTAGTGGGGGCCAATTTGCCAAATAAGCACTAGGTGGCAATGTAGGCCAGTTTGTCTTTTCCACCAAACACAAGACTCAAAAGACTATATACCTAGTAGTAGCAACATGGCAGCAATGACAATCCCTATAGCACTCTCTCCAATCTTAGATCCAGTGGCCCTGCGCATGCGGCAGCTGGCAACCCTGGAGCAGTCACACACAGTGACGGACAGGTTGTGGAGGGCACCCTGACCCTGCAGGTCAAACACCTTCAGCAGCAGCTCGTGGTGACCTGCGTACACTGTGTTCTCCTTCACCAGGTTCACTGTGTAGCCTGGAGGGATGTGTAGTGAGAAAGAGAGATAGCAATAGCATTAGTTTAGCTAGTTGAGAACTGCATGAAGTATAGGCCTATAGTATTGAGAGACTTATGCCACATTAACATGCTAGTCGGAAATAGAAAACTCTGACATTTCTGACTTGCTAACTCGTTGTAGAAAGATGATTCCGAGTGTCCCACTTGGGAAGTATCAGAATCAACCAATAGGAAGCTCTATGCAAATAACTTACATTGATTTGAACTCTGAGGTTACGAGGATGTGAATGTGGCATGGGGCCTTCTTGTGCAAAAGCTACAGTTGAAGTTGGAAGTTTACATACACTTAGGTTGGAGGCATTAAAACTCATTTTTCAACCACTCTACAAATTTCTTGTTAACAAACTATAGTTTTGGCAAGTTGGTTAGGACGTCTACTTTAGGCATTTTTACAACAATTATTTACAGACAGATTATTTCACTTATTTCACTGTATCACAATTCCAGTGGGTCAGAGGTTTACACACACTAAGTTGACTGTGCCTTAAAACAGCTTGGAAAATTCCAGAAAATTATGTCATGGCTTTAGACGCTTCTGAGGCTAATTGACATCATTTGAGTAAATTGAAGCTGTACCTGTGGATGTATTTCAAGACCTACCTTCAAACTCAGTGCCTCTTTGCTTGATATCATGGGAGAATCCAAATAAATCAGCCAAGACCTCAGAAAACAAATGGTAGACCTCCACAAGTCTGGTTCATTCTTGTGAGCAATTTCCAAACACCTGAAGGTACCACGTTGATTGGTACAAACAATAGAACGCAAGTATAAACACTATGGGACAACGTAGCCATCATACCCCTTGAAGGAGACGCGTTCTGTCTCCTAGAGATGAACGTGCTTTGGTGTGAAAAGTGCAAATCAATCTCAGAACAACAGCAAAGGACCTTCTGAAGATCTGGAGGAAATGGGTACAAAAGTCTTTATATCCACAGTAAAACGAGTCCTACATCGACATAACCTTAAAGGCCGCTCAGCAAGGAAGAAGCCAGTGCTCCAAAACAAGACTAAGCCAGACTACGGTTTGCAACTACACATGGGGACAAAGATCGTACTTTTTGGAGAAATGCCATCTCTGTTAGGCTTGCAAGCCGAAGAACACAATACAGGAGGGACTGGTGCACTTCACAAAATAGATGGCATCAAGAGGAGGGAAAATTCTGTGGATATATTGAAGCAACATCTCAAGACATCAGTCAGGAAGTTAAAGCTTGGTTGCAAATGGATCTTCCAAATGGACAATGACCCCAAGCATACTTCCAAAGTTGTGACAAAATGGCTTAAAGACAACAAAGTCAAGGTATTAGCGTGGCCATCACAAAGCTCTGACCTAAATCCTATAGAAAATGTGTTGGCAGAACTGAAAAAGTGTGTGCGAGCAAGGAGGCCTACAAACCTGACTCCGTTACACCAGCTCTGTCAGGAGGAATGGGCCAAAATTCACCCAACATATTGCGAGAAGCTTGTGGAAGGCTACCCAAAATGTTTGACCCAAGTTAAACAATTTAAAGGCAATGCTACCAAATACTAATTGAGTGTATGTAAACTTCTGACCCCCTGGGAATGTGAAAGAAAGAAATAAAAGCTGAAAAAAATAATTCTCTGTACTATTATTCTGACATTTCAAATCAAAAATCAAATCAAATTGTATTTGTCACATACACATGGTTAGCAGATGTTAATGAGAGTGTAGTGAAATGCTTGTGCTTCTAGTTCCAACAATGCAGTAATAACCAACGAGTAATCTAACCTATCAATTTCACAATAACTACCTTCTACACACAAGTGTAAAGAGATGAAGAATATGTACATAAAAATATATGAATGAGTGATGGTACAGAACGGCATAGGCAAGATGCAGTAGATGGTATAGAGTACAGTATGTACATACGAGATGAGTAGGGTATGTAAACATTATATTAAGTGGCATTGTTTAAGTGGCTAGTGATACATTTTTACGTACATTTTTCCATTATTAAAGTGGCTGGAGTTGAGTCAGTATGTTGGCAGCAGCCACTCAATGTTAGTTTAACAATCTGATGGCCTTGAGATAGAAGCTGTTTTTCAGTCTCTCGGTCCTTGCTTTGATGCACCTGTACTGACCTCGCTTTCTGGATGATAGCGGGGTGAACAGGCAGTGGCTCGGGTGGTTGTTGTCCTTGATGATCTTTATGACCTTCCTGTGACATCGGGAGGTGTAGTTGTCCTGGAGGGCAGGTAGTTTTCCCCCGGTGATGCGTTGTGCAGACCTCACTACCCTCTGGAGAGCCTTACGGTTGTGGACGGAGCAGTTGCCGTACCAGGCGGTGATACGCTGCTGCGCCTTCTTCACCACGCTGTCTGTGTGGGTGGACCAATTCAGTTTTTTCGTGATGTGTACGCTGAGTAACTTAAAACTTACTACCCTCTCCACTACTGTCCTCAGCTGTTTCCTGAAGTCCACGAGCATCTCCTTTGTTTTGTTGACGTTGAGTGTGAGGTTATTTTCCTGACACCACACTCCGAGGGCCCTCAACTCGTCCCTGTAGGCCGTCTCGTCGTTGTTGGTAAATCAAGCCTACCACTGTAGTGTCGTCTGCAAACTTGATGATTGAGTTGGAGGCGTGTATGGCCAAACAGTCGTGGGTGAACAGGGAGTACAGGAGAGGGCTCAGAACGCACCCTTGTGGGGCCCCAGTGTTGAGGATCAGTGGGGTGGAGATGTTGTTAGCTACCCTCACCACCTGGGGGCGGCACGTCAGGAAGTCCAGTACCCAGTTGCACAGGGCGGGATCGAGACCCAGGGTCTCGAGCTTGATGACGAGACTGGAGGTTACTATGGTGTTAAGTGCTGAGCTGTAGTCGATGAACAGCATTCTCACATAGGTATTCCTCTTGTCCAAATGGGTTAGGGCAGTGTGCAGTGTGGTTGCGATTGCGTCGTCTGTGGACCTATTGGGGTGGTAAGCAAATTGGAGTCGGTCTAGGGTGTCAGGTAGGGTGGAGGTGATATGGTCCTTGACTAGCCTCTCAAAGCACTTCATGATGACGGGAGTGAGCGCTACGGGGCGGTAGTCGTTTAGCTCAGTTACCTTAGCTTTCTTGGGAACAGGAACAATGGTGGCCCTCTTGAAGCATGTGGGAACAGCAGACTGGGATAAGGATTGATTGAATATGTCCGTAAACACTCCAGCCAGCTGGTCTGCGCATGCTCTGAGGACACGGCTGGGGATGCTGTCTGGGCCTGCAGCCTTGTGAGGGTTAACACGTTTAAATGTTTTACTCACGTCGGCTTCAGTGAAGGAGAGTCCACAGGTTTGGGTAGCGGGCCGTGTCAGTGGCACTGTATTGTCCTCAAAGCGAGCAAAGAAGTTGTTTAGTCTGTCTTTGAGCAAGACATCCTGGTTCGCGACAGGGCTGGTTTTCTTTTTGTAATCCGTGATTGACTGTAGACCCTGCCACATACCTCGTGTCTGAGCAGTTGAATTGCGACTCTACTTTGTCTCTATACTGACGCTTAGCTTGTTTGATTGCCTTGCGGAGGGAATAGCTACACTGTTTGTATTCGGTCATGTTTCTGGTCACCTTGCCCTGGTTAAAAGTAGTGGTTCGCGCTTTCAGTTTCGCACAGTTCAATGCTGCCATCAATCCACGGTTTCTTGTTTCTGAATGTTTTAATAGTTGCTGTGGTTACGACATCGCCGATGCACTTGCTAATAAACTCGCTCACCGAATCAGCATATTCGTCAATGTTGTTGTTTGACGCAATGCAGAACATATCCCAATCCATGTGATAGAAGCAATCTTGAAGCGTGGAATCAGATTGGTCGGACCAGAGTTGAACAGACCTGAGCGCGGGAGCTTCCTGTTTTAGTCTCTATCTATAGGCTGGGAGCAACAAAATGGAGTCGTGGTCAGCTTTTCCAAAGGAGGGCGGGGGAGGGTGTTATATGCGCCGCGGAAGTTAGAATAACAATAATCCAGGGTGTTACCAGCCCTGGTAGCACAATCGATATGCTGATCAAATTTAGGGAGTCTTGTTTTCAGATTAGCCTTGTTATAATCCCCAGCTACAATGAATGCAGCCTCAGGATATGTGGTTTCCAGTTTACATAGAGTCAAATAAAGTTAGATCAGGGCCGTCGATGTGTCTGCTTGGGGGGGAATATATGCAGATGTGATTATAATCAAAGAGAATTCTCTTGGTAGAAAATGCGGTCGACATTTGATTGGGAGGAAGTCTAAGTCAGGCGAACAGAAGGACTTTGAGTTCCTGTATGTTTTTATGATCACACCACGTCTCGTTAATCATAAGGCATACCAGAAAGATGCTTGTTTCTGTCGGCGCGATGCGTGAAGAAACCAGATGGCTGTACCGACTCCGATAGCGTGTCTCGAGTGAGCCATGTTTCCGTGAAGCAAAGAACGTTACAGTCTCTTATGTCTCTCTGGAATGCTACCCTTGCTCGGATTTCATCAACCTTGTTGTCAAGAGACTGGACATTGGCGAGTAGTATGCTCGGGAGTGGTGCGCGATGTATGTAAACTTGGTGTATGTAAACTTCCGACTTCAACTGTAGGTATGTAGAGAGTAAAAAAGCCCATATGGAATAACGTATTATGAATGAGAGGTCAGATAGAGTGTACGAGACATTCATGAGGAGGAAAACCACACCGTTGTCGGGGTCAATCCTCCACTTGCCCTTGACATCGTCCCCTTGGAGCTGGAAGTAGAAGGGTCCGCTGTAGGGTTCTTCATCCAGGTCGTAGGCTGTGATGTTGACCTCGGTGTGCTCATCAGAAAGACACATGTCCATGGTGGCCATCTCAAGCTCCGGAAGGTTGTCATTCTGGTCCTTTAGGTAGATGTTGAGCGTTCCAGTTCCGGTCATGGGAGGCTGGCCTGTCAATCAGAGAAACTCTCAACTGACACATGCTGGTGGTACCGTGGATGATATACCGATACAGTGTTATTTGACTGATTTTGGTATAATTTACTGTATTGGAATAGTATTTTTTATAGTTCTTACCATCATCAATAGCAAACACTGTCACTTGATAGAGATTGTCCTTCACATAAGGTGACTCTCGGTCTAAGATCTTAGTTGTGGTTATTTTGCCGGTCTTTGTGTCTACTGCCACACAGTCACAAGGGTCCTTTCCTTTCACGTACCTACAATACATGGTTTGGGCATGTAAGATGTGTTTTCGACTACAGGTCTAGCAAAAGGTTGGCTTGGTTGGCCTGATTGGCTTCAAGAGTGTGCATCATCACAACATATGATCTAGGTATGACACTTTTAGTAGAAGTTTTATAAAAATCAAGAATGATCTGTGGTTTGAGGTCAAATTAATTATAGTAATGAATTGGTAATGAACTGTAAAAAAAACAATGTCATGGAGAACTGGCCGAGATTTCCAGTCTAGCTTGATAAACCAGTAGGAGGTGCTGCAGAACTGTACAGTAGGAGATAGAACAGAAGACCCCACTGAAGGGTGGGTTAAATGCATCCCCAGTCTTACTTGAAGGTGTTGGCATGGTTCCTGTCTAGATCGATGGCAGTGAACGTCTCCAGGTACCAGCCAACCTCCACATTCTCCTCCACCGTCACATTTTTGATGGCGGGGGTGAAGATGGGCGGGTCGTTGATGTCCTCCACCGTGACCGTCACCTGGCGGGTGGACAGCAGGGGCCGTTCACCTGTCAAAGATACCCCCCCTGTGGTGACCACATCCCACAGGCCCATGGCAGGACGACCTTTGACCTTACAAGAGAAGTAGGGTGCCTCATTCTCTACACTGACTGACAGGTTCCTCTGAGAGCCATCCTCGTAGTCCAGAGGCTACCAAGAGACAGAGGGAGAATGTGGTTTACGGAAGGATGATTTAGTGTTTCGTCAAACAAATGGATACAGGGATATGATTATTGCAACCACATCTATGAGCACAGTTCATCAGATACTACTCCAACTAATACTACAGGTCTGCTATTAGTTTGATTGCAACAACAACAACAACAACAACAGAAATATGATTAATAGAACCACAACTTTAAAAATGTAAATTGCAGAAAATCTGAAAGTCTCACATGACATACATTATCTTATTTAGGAGGCATTAACTTATTTGAAAGGGAACAGACCTTTTCAACAAACAAGACTCCTTCGTTGGTGTCTGGATCAGTGGTGATTCTGAAGTTCTGGTCCTTGTCTCCGTGGATAGTGTATTTGGCCTTCCAGGCTACAGTACCTTTGGTATCTTGGTCTGAAACCTGGAGCCGAAGAATTGGTACATCACTTCTGTCTCTCTCCTTGATGCTTCCTGCACCCTGAAATAATATAATATCCCAGGAGGATGGTACATTATAAGAGGGATATAGTTATGGTTCCGGAGAATCATTAATATATTTGAACAAATACCTCCACCACATCTTGTGATAAAGTGAAGAGGATATAATCATGTTGCCCACCGTTTGCCCAGTGAAGACAGGCAGATGGTTGTTTTCATCCTCTATATTGATGATGTTTGTACATGTGCTGGAGAGCTGAACCACCTCTCCACGATCTTTAGCCTCCACCAGGATGGTGTATTTCTTTGATTTCTGAAGTGGAAGATTATAACAATCACACTATAGTTGAAATTTAATGAATGAAAGATTATAGACATAAATAGAGGCACCTCTTACCTCGTGCTCCAGACACCCTTTGAATTTGATGATTCCAGTCGGACCACTTTGCTCAAGGAAGAACTCCAGGTTGTCTGGGGGCGTAGGGGTGATGGAGACAATCTTCAGGTCAAAGGTGCCATTGTTTGTGCTGCTTTGATCTTTATCTGTTGCAACTACAGCTGTCATGAAATCTCCTGATATGAGAGGAAACAGAGAGTCATGGTTTCAGGCTCCAATTCAACCAATCATAGATAAAGGACAACCACATTGCAGGTTCACTCAAAATACTTACTCTGTGTGTTTCGCAGCAAAATCCGTTGGTCAATGTCTGCAATTTGTGTCGATTTTAAAGTAACTGTCCGTTGACAATCTCACTTTTAAAAGTGTATGTTAACTGTTAGCTCACACCCAAATTGTGTTGTTGACTCAGCCTATACTCATATGTGTGGCCAAATAATACATTGGAGAATGAAACACTTAAAAAAACAAACATCTACAAACAGACTGCTTCAAAAATGCTTGCTATTTCCTCATAGAGGTTGATGTCATCCTCCAGATGAGGATTAGCTGGCCAATCTGTGGTCGACTCCATTTGATATTTTTAATGACCAGTATACGCCCACACCATTTTGTTGTTGGGGTACGTCCACACCATTCCAACACAGAACAGTTGCGTTTTACCATACTTAAAAAAATGAAAACTATTTCACTCATATTGTAAATAATTATAGTTCATATTTCAAAGAAGAACTGGAAACACTTAACAGTTACATTAACAATACATCCTAAACATTCTGAGGGAGCTCACAGTGTGGTTTTCTTTTATCCGCAATAAATAAAACGAAGGCAGCGAGAATAAAAGAAAAAAGAAAGAAAGAAAGAAAGAAAGACACAAACAAATAGAATATTTTACCCTGTGAAGTAGACTCTTTCAGGTTGATGGTGTAAGTGTTCCTCTGGAAAACTGGGGGGTTGTCATTGATGTCTAGAATCTCCACCTCCACTCCCAGCCGGGTGTCCAATGCATTATTGGATGTATCTCGGGCCTCAAATGTCAGCTGTAGTCCCATGTGATAAGGAAGATGTGAATCAATCCACCAGTCATTCAACCAACCAACCAATCAATACATCAACCAATCAAGCAAACTATCGAGCTATTAAGCAATACATTTAATAAGAACTAAACCAAACTAAAATAACACAACGCAATACCCATACAGAAAAAAATACATTTCAATATACACTGCTCAAAAAAATAAAGAGAACACCTAAACAACATAATGTAACTCCAACTCAATCACACTTCTGTGAAATCAAACTGTCCACTTAGGAAGCAACACTGATTGACAATAAACTTCACATGGTGTTGTGCAAATAGAATAGACAACAGGGGGAAAGGTGAGCATGGAGGCGCTACCAGGAGACAGCCCAGTACATCAGGAGACGTGGAGGAGGCCGTAGGAGGGCAACAACCCAGCAGCAGGACCTCTACCTCCGCCTTTGTGCAAGGATGAGCAGGAGGAGCACTGCCAGAACCCTGCAAAATGACCTCCAGCAGGCCACAAATGTGCATGTGTCTGCTCAAACGGTCATAAACAGATTCCATGAGGGTGGTATGAGGGCCCAACGTCCACAGGTGGGGGTTGTGCTTACAGACCAACACCGTGCAGGACGTTTGGCATTAGCCAGAGAACACCAAGATTGGCAAATTCGCCACTGGCGCCCTGTGCTCTTCACAGATGAAAGCAGGTTCACACTGAGCACATGTGACAGACGTGACAGTCTGGAGACGCCGTGGAGAACGTTCTGCTGCCTGTGACATCCTCCAGCATGACCGGTTTGGCGGTGGGTCAGTCATGGTGTGGGGTGGCATTTCTTTGGGGGGCCGCACAGCCCTCAATGTGCTCGCCAGAGGTAGCCTGACTGCCATTAGGTACCGAGATGACATCCTCAGACCCCTTGTGAGACCATATGCTGGTGCGGTTGGCCCTGGGTTCCTCCTAATGCAAGACAATGCTAGACCTCATGTGGCTGGAGTGTGTCAGCAGTTCCTGCAAGAGGAAGGCATTGGTGCTATGGACTGGCCCACCCGTTCCCCAGTCCTGAATCCAATTGAGCACATCTGGGACATCATGTCTCGCTCCCATCCACCAACGCCACATTGCACCACAGACTGTCCAGGAGTTGGCAGATGCTTTAGTCCAGGTCTGGGAGGAGATCCCTCAGGAGACCATCCGCCACCTCATCAGGAGCATGCCCAGGCGTTGTAGGGAGGTCATACAGGCACGTGGAGGCCACACACACTACTGAGCCTCATTTTGACTTGTTTTAAGGACATCAAAGTTGGATCAGCCTGTAGTGTGGTTTTTCACTTTCATTTTGAGTGTGACTCCAAATCTAAACCTCCATGGGTTGATAAATTTGATTTCCATTGATAATTTTTGTGTGATTTTGTTGTCAGCACATTCAACTATGTAAAGAAAAAAGTATTTAATAAGAATATTTCATTCATTCAGATCTAGGATGTGTTATTTTAGTGTTCCCTTTATTTTTTTGAGCAGTGTGTTTAATGTCATGTAAAATGTAGTTCCAATACATGTAGATACATTTGGGCCATAAGCAAAAAACAAATCCTCATCCAGCAGCGGCTCCTATTGGCAGGGGACTTTAATGCAGGCAAATTTAAATCCGTTTTACCTCATTTCTACCAGCATGTCACATGTACAACCAGAGGAAAACAAACTCTAGACCACCTTTACTCCACATATAGAGACGCATACAAAACTCTCCCTCAATCTCCATTTGGCAAATCTGACCATAATTCTATCCTCCTGATTCCTGCTTAAAAGCAAAAACTAAAGCAGGAAGTACCAGTGACTCACTCAATGTAGAAGAGGTCAGATGACACGGGTGCTACGCTACAGGACTAATTTTGCTAGCACAGACTGGAATATGTTCTGGGATTCATCCAATGGCATTGGGGAGTATACCACCTCAGTCACCGGCTTCATCATGAAGTGCATTGACGACGTCATCCCCACAGTGACCGTACGTACATATCCCAACCAGAAGCCATAGATTACAGGCAAAATTCGCACGGAGCTAAAGGCTAGAGCTGCCGCTTTCAAGGAGCTAGACACTAATCCGGACGGTTATAAGAAATCCCGCTATGCCCTCAGACAAACCATCAAACAGGCAAAGCATCAATACAGGACTAAGATTGAATCCTACTACACTGGAACTGACCATCGTCGGAGGTGACAGGGCTTGAAAACTAGTACGGACTACAATGGGAAACCCAGTCACAAGATGGCCAGTAACGCGAGCCTACTAGACGAGCTAAATGCCTTTGTTGCTCACCTTGAGGCAAGCAACACTGACGCACGCATTAGAGCACCAGCTGTTTCGGACGACTGTGCGATCATGCTCTCTGAGGTGAGCAAGACCTTTAAACAGTTCAACATTCACAAAGCCGTGCGGCCAGACGGATTTCCAGGACATGTAGTCAAAGCATGCGTGATCAACTGGCAAGTGTCTTCATTGACATTTTCAACCACACCCCGAGAGCGTCTGGTCAGCGGGGTGGTGGCACCGGGATCCTCATCTCTCCCAAGTGGTCATTCTCTCTTTCTCCCCTTACCCATCTGTCTATCGCCTCCTTTGAATTCCATGCTGTCACAGTTACTAGCCCTTTCAAGCTTAACATCCTTATCATTTATCGCCCTCCAGGTTCCCTCGGAGAGTTCATCAATGAGCTTGATGCCTTGATAAGCTCCTTTCCTGAGGACGGCTCACCTCTCACAGTTCTGGGCGACTTTAACCTCCCCACGTCTACCTTTGACTCTTTCCTCTCTGCCTCCTTCTTTCCACTCCTCTCCTCTTTTGACCTCACCCTCTCACCTTCCCCCTACTCACAAGGCAGGCAATACGCTCGACCTCATCTTTACTAGATGCTGTTCTTCCACTAACCTCACTGCAACTCCCCTCCAAGTCTCCGACCACTGCCTTGTATCCTTTTCCCTCTCGCTCTCATCCAACACCTCCCACACTGCCCCTACTCGGATGGTATCGCGCCGTCCCAACCTTCGCTCTCTCTCCCCGCTACTCTCTCCTCTTCCATCCTATCATCTCTTCCCTCCGCTCAAACCTTCTCCCACCTATCTCCTGATTCTGCCTCCTCAACCCTCCTCTCCTCCCTCTCTGCATCCCTTGACTCTCTATGTCCCCTATCCTCCAGGCCGGCTCGGTCCTCCCCTCCCGCTCCGTGGCTCGATGACTCATTGCGAGCTCACAGAACAGGGCTCCGGGCAGCCGAGCGGAAATGGAGGAAAACTCGCCTCCCTGCGGACCTGGCATCCTTTCACTCCCTCCTCTCTACATTTTCCTCCTCTGTCTCTGCTGCTAAAGCCACTTTCTACCACGCTAAATTCCAAGCATCTGCCTCTAACCCTAGGAAGCTCTTTGCCACCTTCTCCTCCCTCCTGAATCCTCCGCCCCCTCCCCCCCCCTCCTCCCTCTCTGCAGATGACTTCGTCAACCATTTTGAAAAGAAGGTCGACGACATCCGATCCTCGTTTGCTAAGTCAAACGACACCGCTGGTTCTGCTCACACTGCCCTACCCTGTGCTCTGACCTCTTTCTCCCCTCTCTCTCCAGATGAAATCTCGCGTCTTGTGACGGCCGGCCGCCCAACAACCTGCCCGCTTGACCCTATCCCCTCCTCTCTTCTCCAGACCATTTCCGGAGACCTTCTCCCTTACCTCACCTCGCTCATCAACTCATCCCTGACCGTTGGCTACGTCCCTTCCGTCTTCAAGAGAGCGAGAGTTGCACCCCTTCTGAAAAAACCTACACTCGATCCCTCCGATGTCAACAATTACAGACCAGTATCCCTTCTTTCTTTTCTCTCCAAAACTCTTGAACGTGCCGTCCTTGGCCAGCTCTCCCGCTATCTCTCTCTGAATGACCTTCTTGATCCAAATCAGTCAGGTTTCAAGACTAGTCATTCAACTGAGACTGCTCTCCTCTGTATCACGGAGGCGCTCCGCACTGCTAAAGCTAACTCTCTCTCCTCTGCTCTCATCCTTCTAGATCTATCGGCTGCCTTCGATACTGTGAACCATCAGATCCTCCTCTCCACCCTCTCCGAGTTGGGCATCTCCGGCGCGGCCCACGCTGGATTGCGTCCTACCTGACAGGTCGCTCCTACCAGGTGGCGTGGCGAGAATCTGTCTCCTCACCACGCGCTCTCACCACTGGTGTCCCCCAGGGCTCTGTTCTTGGCCCTCTCCTATTCTCGCTATACACCAAGTCACTTGGCTCTGTCATAACCTCACATGGTCTCTCTTATCATTGCTATGCAGACGACACACAATTAATCTTCTCCTTTCCCCCTTCTGATGACCAGGTGGCGAATCGCATCTCTGCATGTCTGGCAGACATATCAGTGTGGATGACGGATCACCACCTCAAGCTGAACCTCGGCAAGACGGAGCTGCTCTTCCTCCCGGGGAAGGACTGCCCGTTCCATGATCTCGCCATCACGGTCGACAACTCCATTGTGTCCTCCTCCCAGAGCGCCAAGAACCTTGGCGTGATCCTGGACAACACCCTGTCGTTCTCAACTAACATCAAGGCGGTGGCCCGTTCCTGTAGGTTCATGCTCTACAACATCCGCAGAGTACGACCCTGCCTCACACAGGAAGCGGCGCAGGTCCTAATCCAGGCACTTGTCATCTCCCGTCTGGATTACTGCAACTCGCTGTTGGCTGGGCTCCCTGCCTGTGCCATTAAACCCCTTCAACTCATCCAGAACGCCGCAGCCCGTCTGGTGTTCAACCTTCCCAAGTTCTCTCACGTCACCCCGCTCCTCCGTTCTCTCCACTGGCTTCCAGTTGAAGCTCGCATCCGCTACAAGACCATGGTGCTTGCCTACGGAGCTGTGAGGGGAACGGCACCTCAGTACCTCCAGGCTCTGATCAGGCCCTACACCCAAACAAGGGCACTGCGTTCATCCACCTCTGGCCTGCTCGCCTCCCTACCACTGAGGAAGTACAGCTCCCGCTCAGCCCAGTCAAAACTGTTCGCTGCCCTGGCCCCCCAATGGTGGAACAAACTCCCTCACGACGCCAGGACAGCGGAGTCAATCACCACCTTCCGGAGACACCTGAAACCCCACCTCTTTAAGGAATACCTAGGATAGGTTAAGTAATCCCTCTCACCCCACCCCCCCCCCTAAGTTTTAGATGCACTATTGTTAAGTGACTGTCCCACTGGATGTCATAAGGTGAATGCACCAATTTGTAAGTCGCTCTGGATAAGAGCGTCTGCTAAATGACTTAAATGTAATGTAAATGTAAACCTCTCCCTGACCAAGTCTGTAATACCTACATGTTTTAAACAGACCACCATAGTCCCTGTGCCCAAGTTAGGGAAGGTAACCTGGCTAAATGATTACCGCCCCATAGCACTCACGTCGGTAGCCATGAAGTGCTTTGAAAGGCTGGTCATGGCTCACATCAACACCATCATGCCGGAAACCCTATACCCATTCCAATTCGCATACCGCCTCAACAGATCCACAGATGATGCAATCTCAATCACACTCCACACATCCCATTTCCCTACTGGACAAAAGGAACACCTATGTGAGAATGCTTTTCATTGACTACAGCTCAGCATTCAACACCATATTGCCAACAAAGCTCATCACTAAGCTAAGGAACTAAACAGCTCCCTCTGCAACTGCATGCTGGACTTCCTGACAGGCCGCCACCAGGTGGTAAGTGTAGGCAGCAACACATCTGCCACACTGATCGTCAACACCTGGGCCCCTCAGGGGTGCGTGCTTAGTCCACTCCTCTACTCCCTGTTCACCCACAGCTGCATGGCCAAGCACGACTTCTACACCATCATTAAGTTTGCTGACGACACAAAAGTGGTAGGCCTGGTCACCGACAATGATGAGACAGCCTATAGGGAGGAGGTCAGAGACCTGGCAGTGTGGTGCCAGGACAACAACCTCTCCCTTAATGTGAGCAAGACAAAGGAGCTGATCGTGGACTGAAGGAAAAGGAGGGCTGAACAGGCCCCCATTAACATCGATGGGGCTGTAGTGGAGCGGGTCAAGAGTTTCAAGTTCCTTGGTGTCCAAATCACCAACAAACTATCATGGTCCAAAGACAGTTGTGAAGAGGTAACGACAACACATTGTCCCCCTCAGGAGACTGAAAAGATTTGTCATGGGTCCCCAGGCACTACAGAGGGTTGTGTGTACGGCCCAGTACATCCCTGGGGCCAAGCTTCCTGCCATTCAGGACCTATATACAAGGTGGTGTCAGAGGAAGGCCCAAAGAATATTATGTTATTTGTCACATGCTTTGTAAACAACAGGTGTATACTAACGGTGAAATGCTTACTTATGTGCCCTTGCCAACAATGCAGAGAGATATAATATTGAAAAATAATAGAAAAGTAAAACATGGAATAATAAATGTAATGATAAATATACAATGAGTAACGATAAGAGACATTTATGCGTGATCCGAAATTGTGGTCGGATGTTCCGTATGGAGGGTGTAGCGCAATTAAGGAGCCTCCAGAAGCATGCATAAGCTAAGTTTAGCTGCGTACTGCATCACCGTGTAGCTCACACTTTTTTTTTACAATGCGGAAAGCTCCGACTAGTTTCGCATTGACATGATTGGTTGACGGTAGGTGGGGGCAGGAGGTCTTATGTAACACAAACTCATTTCCTTGACAACATCTTTCACAACAGCGCTGCGCTGCTCCGTGGACTGCAAGAAGTATGAATGCAGACGTCGAATTGGCCATGCAGCACCTTTAACTCGGCTATATACACTGGGTACCAGTGCCAAGTCATTGTGCAGGGGTACGAGGTCATAAGCTAGATACAGTTGAAGTCGGAAGTTTACATACACTTAGGTTGGAGTCATTAAAACTCGCTTTTCAACCCCTCCACACATTTCTTATTAACAAACTACAGTTTTGGCAAGTCAGTTAGGACTTCTACTTTGACACAAGTAATTTTTCCAACAATGGTTTACAGACAGATTATTTCACTTATAATTCACTGTATTGCAATTCCAGTGGGTCAGAAGTTTACATACACTAAGTTGACTCTGCCTTTAAACAGCTTGAACAATTCCAGAAAATTCCAGAA
This sequence comes from Oncorhynchus gorbuscha, assembly GCF_021184085.1. Lineage (NCBI taxonomy): Eukaryota > Metazoa > Chordata > Actinopteri > Salmoniformes > Salmonidae > Oncorhynchus > Oncorhynchus gorbuscha. Next base: position 65,045,386 of record NC_060175.1, on the reverse strand, counting down.
AAAACTTCTGAGGCTAATTGACATCATTTGAGTAAATTGGAGCTGTACCTGTGGATGTATTTCAAGGCCTACCTTCAAACTCAGTGCCTCTTTGCTTGACATCATGGGAAAATCAAAATAAATCAGCCAAGACCTCATATAAAAATGGTAGACCACCACAAGTCTGGTTCATCTTTGGGATGATCTTTGGTGCAAAAAGTGCAAATCAATACCTGAACAACAGCAAAGGACCTTGTGAAGATCTGGAGGAAACAGGTACAAAAGTATCTATAACCACAGTAAAACGAGTCCTACATTGACATAACCTGAAAGGCCGCTCAGGAAGGAAGATGCCACTGCTCCAAATCCGCCATAAAAAAGCCAGACTACGGTTTGCAACTGCACATGGGGACAAAGATCCTACTGTCTGGAGAAATGTAACAAAAAATAAAAAAGGAGGATGCTTGCAAGCCGAAGAACATCATCCCAACCATGAAGCACGGGGGTGGCAGCATGTTGTGGGAGTGCTTTGAGGGACTGGTACACATCACAAAATAGATGGCATCATTGAGGAATGCAAATTGTGTGGATATATTGAAGCAACATCTCAAGACATCAGTCAGGAAGTTAAAGCTTGGTCGCAAATGGGTCTTCCAAATGGACAATGACCCCAAACATACTTCCAAAGTTGTGGCAAAATGGCTTAAGGACAACAAAGTCAAGGTATTGGAGTGGCCATCACAAATCCCTGACCTCAATCCCATAGAAAATGTGTGGGCAGAACTGAAAAAGCGTGTGCTAGCAAGGAGGCCTACAAACCTGACTCAGTTACACCAGCTCTGTCAGGAGGTATGGGCCCAAATTCACCCAACTTATTGTGGGAAGCTTGTGGAAGGCTACCCAAAATGTTTGACCCAAGTTAAACAATTTAAAGGCAATGCCAACAAATACTAATTGAGTGTATGTAAACCTCTGACCCCCTGGGAATGTGATGAAAGTAATAGAAGCTGAAATAAATAATTACCTTTACTATTATTCTGACATTTCACATTCTTAAAACAAAGTGGTGATCCTAACTTTTACTAAGATTAAATGTCAGGAATTGTGAGAGTTTAAAAGTATTTGGCTAAGGTGTATGTAAAATTCCGACTTCAACTGTATGTACATATAACTAGGAATAATGTGACAGATTTTAAACACCTACAGCAGCATATACAGTGGGGCAAAAAGTATTTAGTCAGCCACCAATTGTGCAAATTCTCCCACTTAAAACGATGAGAGAGGCCTGTAATTTTCATCATAGGTACACTTCAACTATGACAGACAAAATGAGAAGAAAAATCCAGAAAATCACATTGTAGGTTTTTTAATGAATTTATTTGCAAATTATGGTGGAAAATACGTTTTTGGTCACCTACAAACAAGCAAGATTTCTGGCTCTCACAAACCTGCAACTTCTTCTTTAAGGGGCTCCTCTGTCCTCCACTCGTTACCTGTATTAATGGCACTTGTTTGAACTTGTTATCAGTATAAAAGACACCTGTCCACAACCTCAAACAGTCACACTCCAAACTCCACTATGGCCAAGACCAAAGAGCTGTCTAAGGACACCAGAAACAAAATTGTAGACCTGCATCAGGCTGGGAAGACTGAATCTGCAATAGGTAAGCAGCTTGGTTTGAAGAAATCAACTGTGGGAGCAATTATTAGGACACGGAAGACATGGAAGACATACAAGACCACTGATAATCTCCCTCGATCTGGGGCTCCATGCAAGATCTCACCCCGTGGGGTCAAAATGATCACAAGAACGGTGAGCAAAAATCCTAGAACCACACGGGGGGACCTAGTGAATGACCTGCAGAGAGCTGGGACCAAAGTAACAAAGCCTACCATCAGTAACACACTACGCCGCTTGGGACTCAAATTCTGCAGTGCCAGCTGTGTCCCCCTGCTTAAGCCAGTACATGTCCAGGCCCGTCTGAAGTTTGCTAGAGAGCATTTGGATGATCCAGAAGAAGATTGGGAGAATGTCATATGGTCAGATGAAACCAAAATATAACTTTTTGGTAAAAAGTCAACTTGTCGTGTTTGGAGGACAAATAATGCTGAGTTGCATCCAAAGAACACCATACCTACTGTGAAGCATGGGGGTGGAAACATCATGCTTTGGGGCTGTTTCTCTGCAAAGGGAACAGGCGACTGATCCATGTAAAGGAAAGAATGAATGGAGCCATGTATCGTGAGATTTTGAGTGAAAACCTCCTTCCATCAGCAAGGGCATTGAAGATGAAACGTGGCTGGGTCGTTCAGCACGACAATGATCCCAAACACACCGCCCGGGCAACGAAGGAGTGGCTTCGTAAGAAGCATTTAAAGGTCCTGGAGTGGCCTAGCCAGTCTCCAGATCTCAACCCCACAGAAAATCTTTGGAGGGAGTTGAAAGTCCGTGTTGCCCAGCAACAGCCCCAAAACATCACTGCTCCAGAGGAGATCTGCATGGAGGAATGAGCCAAAATGCCAGCAACAGTGTGTGAAAACCTTGTGAAGACTTACAGAAAATGATTGACTTCTGTCATTGCCAACAAAGGGTACATAACAAAGTATTTAGATAAACTTTTGTTATTGACCAAATACTTATTTTCCACCATAATTTGCAAAGAAATTAATTAAAAATCCTACAACGTGATTTTCTGGATTTTTTTTCTCATTTTGTCTGACATAGGGTTAGGGTTAGGGTTAGTGTACATTTGTGAAAATTACAGGCCTCTCTCATCTTTTTAAGTGGGAGAACTTGCACAATTGGTGGCTGACTAAATAATTTTTGCCCCACTGTATGATGAGTCAAAAAAGTGTAAAAAGGGTCAATACAGCTATTTGATTAATGTTTAACTAACTATTTAGCATCGTTATGGCTTGGGGGTAGAAACTGTTCAGGGCCCCTGTGTTGAAGTTCAGCATGGGGGATGGGTTGTTGCCTAGCCTCGCCACCTGGGGGTGGCCCGTCAGGAAGTCCAGGATCCAGTTGTAGAGGGAGGTGTTTAATCCCAGGGTCCTGAGCTTAGTGATAAGCTTGGATGGCACTATGATTTTGAAAGCTGAGATGTAGTCAATGAACATCAATCTCAGATAGGTAGATGTTCCTCTAGGTGGAAAATAACAACCATGTGTCATGATTAGACAGTGAAAAAGACACCAATTTCTTTAAGAATTTATTTAAACAGTTAAAGCAAATTTACCAACATTTCTGAAAATAGATATATACTGTTTTGCAATGGTGTAAATTACTTGAATAAAACTATTTTAAAGTACTAATTAAGTAGTTTTCTGGGGTATCTGTACTTTACTTTACTATGAGATATATACAGTATGTTTTTGTTTTACTTCACTACATTCCTAAAGAAATTGAATGTACTTTTTCTCTGACAGCCAAAAGTACTCATCACATTTTGACAGGAAAATGGTCCCATTCACACACTTATCAAGAGAACATCCCTGGTCATCCCTACTGCGTCTGATCTGGCAGACTCATTAAACATAAATGCTTCGTTTGTAAATGTCTGAGTGTGGGAGTGTGCCCCTGGCTATCCGAAAAGAAAAAAAGAAAAGAAATTGTGCCATCTGTCTTGCTTAATATAAGGAATTTAAAATGATTTATACTTTTGCTTTTGATACTTAAGTACATTTAGGCAATTCCATTTACTTTTGATACTTAAGTATATTTAAAACCACGTAGTATTTTACTGGGTGTCTTTCACTTTTACTTGAGTCATTTTCTATTAATTAATGTATCTGTACTTTTACTCTATTATGACAATTGAATACCTTTTCCACAGCTGGTGTTTTGGAATTCAACTCTTCAAGTGTCTCTCTTCAGTTGAATGAAGTAATGAGAGATTGGGCACTGTTTTTCTATATTTTATATTTACATTTTTATCGATTGAAACAAAAACTGTACACCGTAAAACATTCCACAATATGTCAAAGTATAGGTCTTCAAATGAATATTTGGTATACAGTGGATGGTTCGCGGTGTTATGGTGTGGTGTGTTCGTAACCAAGTGTAAAAAAAACACTTGAATGGCCCTCCAACTGGTATTTACTAGTTAACTCGTCCATGAATCCCCTTGTGATGGGGAGTGGAAGCTTGTTGTATGCAACAGGGTGGGACAATTGAATGCAAAATTCCGTTGTTAAAACATTTCTAGCCTGTCTATCTATGGGTTACAGGTTTGACGTGTTATGTTCGACCCGCTCAGTTTTTCACGACAAAGCAACAGAAAATTGCCAAACAGAGTAGAACCAGCTCCCCTGCTTTTACGAGGATCAGTGTAGTGGAGGTGTTCAACACCTGGGGGAGGCCCGTCAGGCAGTCCAGGACCCAGTTGCACAGGGAGGGGTTCAGACCTAGGGCCGCGAGCTTAATGATGAGCTTGGAGGGTAATTGTGGTGTTGAAGGCTGAGCTATAGTCAATGAACAGCATTCTTACATAGGTATTTCTCTTGTCCAGATGGTATAGGGCAGTGTGCAATGCGATAGGGATTGCATCTATTGGGGCCTCATGCAAATTAAAGTGGGTCTAGGTTGTCAGGGAAGGTAGAGGTGATAAGATCCTTAACTAGCCTCTCAAAGCACTTCGTAATGACAGAAGTGAGTGCTGTGGGGCATAGTCATTTAGTTCAGTGACCTTTGCTTTCTTGGGTGCAGGAACAATGGTGGACATCTTGAAGCAAATGGGGACAGCAGACTCTGAGGACGCGGCTAGGAATGCTGTCTGGGCCGGCAGCCTTGCGAGGGTTAAAACACCACGAGTAGTTAATCATTAAACATACTGTCTTTTTACTTCCAGGACAGTTCTTTATTCCTGTCTGCGCGATGTACTGAGAACCTAGCTGGCTGTATGGACGGGGACAGTATATCCTGAGAGAGCCATGATTCTATGAGTATGTTACAGTCCCTATTCTCTCTGTGCAAACTGGAAACCACATGTACTGAGGCCGCATTTTTTGTAGCTGGGGATTTAACAAAGCAAATTTGAGGAAAACTCTACCGAAGTTTTATCAACACATTGACACATTTGACTCTTGCCTCAAAAACACTAAAGCACTGTTACTCCCCCTTCTGAGATGGCTACAAGGCCCTCCCCTGCGCTCCCTTCAGCAAATCAGATCACGACTACATTTTTTCTCCTCCCTTCCTATAGACAGAACCTCAAACAGGAATTACCGGTGCTAAGGTCGATTCAACATTGGGCTCACCTATCGGAATCCATGCTTCAAGATTGTTTTGATCGTGCAGACTGGGCAATGTGGCGGCAGGTAGCCTAGTGGTTAGGGCGTTGGACTAGTAATCAAAAGGTTTCAAGATCGAATCCCCGAGCTGACAATGTAAAAATCTGTTGTTCTGCCCCTGAACAAGGCAGTTAACCCACTCTTCTTAAGCCGTCATTGAAAATAAAGAATTTGTTATTAATTAACTGACCTACCGAGTTAAATAAAAAATTATGGATAGCCTCTGAGAAAAAACAATGTATACACAAGGTGCAAATGTGTAATATCATGCTGTTTAATCAGCTTCTTCATGTGCACAAAATTTGAGAGAAATAAGCTTTTTGTGCATATGAAACATTTCTGGGATTTTCTATTGCAGCTCATGAAACATGGGATTAACACCTTACATGTTGCGTTTATATTCTGTTCAGTGTAATTAAAATTGATAGAATTAGAATTGTTTCAAATCAATTATTTGGCCAATTCTAAATGTCGTTAAAAAATATATTTTAATTGTCTTTTTTTAATGGTTAATGAGTTCCATTCACCCACCTTAAGTTTCTGGTGAAGCTCGTAGTCTAGTTCTCCATGAACTAAGATATCTCCAGTTTCTGTATTGATGGACAGTTTTCCTCTGGGATCCAGATCAACCCCTTGACCATGTAGATGGAAACCCACACGGAACGCCTTCTCAATCTGAACCTGAAACAAAACATACATTCAGTGCATGAATTTGTGTGTGTGTGTGTGTCTGCGTATGCGTGCATGTGCACGCATGGGTGTGCATGTGCACCCGTGTCCGTCCGTCCGCCTACTTGTTCGACCATGTGTGTGTGTGTTTGTATCAATGCACATGTGATTACATAGAAAAAGGAGGCATTTCCCTCTCGACAAAAGAGTGTGTGATCTTTACTTACTTTCCCCAGTACATAAGGATAAGGTCCGGGCCTCGCCTCTTCTATCTTAAAAGAGTCTACAATCCAGATTCTCTTCTGCCGATGCAGTAACTCTTCAGAGGACACACTGACAATCCCCAGACACTACAGAGCAAACCAGACAAGAACAGATGCATTGGTTAAAAAAGGTGAGCCTGTCTCTATTGTGAGTAGGGGCTCAATAAGGTACGGTTAAATTGTACATAAGAATGAATGCGACTGAAAGCCATGGGAACATAAAGACATTTAGCTGAGCTCATCTCACCACCATCTCATTCTCTATATATACATTTATATAAACTACTGTTCAAAAGTTTAGCGTCACTTAGAAATGTCCTTGTTTTTGAACGAAGAGTATATATTTTTGTCCATTAAAATAACATCAAATTGATCAGAAACACACTGTAGACATTGTTAATGTTGTAAATGATCGTTGTAACTTGAAACGGCTGATTGTTAATGGAATATCTACGTAGGCGTACGGAGGCCCATTATCTGTAACCATCACTCCAGTGTTCCAATGGCACGTTGTGTTAGTTTAGAATTTTAAGAGGCTAATTGATAATTAGAAAACCCTTTTGTAATTATTGAAAACTGTTGTGCTGGTTACAGAAGCAATACAACTGGTCTTTAGATTTGTGGGTTTTGTGGGTTCGATTACAGGCTCAAAATGGCCAGAAACAAATAACTTTCTTTTGAATCTCGTCAGTCTAACGCCGTGTACCCCTCCCTTCACAGAACAGCGCAAACTGGCTCTAACCAGAATAGAAAGAGGAGTGGGAGGCCCCGGTGCACAACTGAGAAAGAGGACAAGTGCATTAGAGTGTCTAGTTTGAGAAACAGATGCCTCACAAGTCGTTAGGCCATAATGACCATCATTATATTCAAGGAAAAAGGGGGAGGCTTGCAAGCAGAAGCACTCCATTCCATCCGTGAAGCAAGGGGTTTGCTGCAGGAGGGACTCTTCACAAAATAGATGGCAACATGAGGAATGCAAATTGTGTGGATATATTGAAGCAACATCTCAAGACATCAGTCAGGAAGTTAAAGCTTGGTCGCAAATGGGTCTTCCAAATGGACAATGACACAAAACATACTTCCAAAGTTGTGGCAAAATGGCACAACATATTCAAGGTATTGGAGTGGCCGTCACAAATCTCAATCCCATAGAAAATGTGTGGGCAGAACTGAAAAGGCGTGTGCTAGCAAGGAGGCCTAAAAACCTGACTCAGTTACACCAGCTCTGTCAGGAGGAATGGGCCAAATTTCACCCAACTTATTGTGGGAAGCTTGTGGAAGGCTACCCGAAATGTTTGATCCAAGTTAAACAATTTAAAGGCAATGCTACCAAATACTAATTGAGTGTATGTAAACTTCTTACCCCCTGGAAATGTGATGAAAGAAATAGAAGCTGAAATAAACCATTCTCTCTACTATTATTCTGACATTTCATATTCTTAAAATAAAGTGGTGATCCTAACTGACCGAAGAGAGTGAATTTTTACTAGGATTAAATGTCAGGAATTGTGAAATACTGAGTTGAAATATATTTGGCTAAGGTGTATGTAAACTTCCGACTTAACCTGTAGGTATTTATAGGATTACACATTTTCAATGGATAAGCCACCAGATGTATTAAAGGTTATGAATTTAGTTTTTTTGAACATTCAAGACCAGTTTGCGACCATAAACGGAGGCTTGTGGTGACTGAAAAGCAGTCTGGAGCTCTTCAACAGCCTGAACCAGAGAAGGAGCACATGAATGTAAGACTGTATATTGGTTACTAAACACTGCTAAAAAATTAATTCACACTTCCAGATTTCGCCCACCTTCCAGACCCAAAGATCTAAAGCACTATATCTTCAACACAAAATGCTTAAACTCTGGTTACTTAATCAGTATGATACATTTGATTTAAATATGCTATTCCAATCCTAGTCTGAATGAACACAGAAAGTCCCATCCCAAACTATATCCAAGTAAATGGTTGAGCATGATAAACCACTGTGACCCTCTCCAATGACCCTCTATTCAGCAGATTATTGATTTCAAACATGAAACCTTACCAGTGTGATAAGCAGACAGGTACTTCTAGTCCCCATGTTGTATCCAGATGTGTGAGCTGATATGGTACTCCGATGCCACAGAGTGTTGGCTTGTCCCTAAATACAGTACAGACACAGTCCACCTGAGGTGAAAACACAGCTGAAGAGACTTGTGCTGGCTTCGGCTACAGTATTTATGGGCGGGAGGGCAAGCGTAGGCTGAAATGGGTGATGTCATACACAGCTGAGCAATTCAAAAAACCTGCAGTAGGTGGGTGCAAGCTGAAACATGGTTTTAGGCAGAAAGATGTGTGTAATAAGAATTTTAGTGGGTGCATATAATTGTCCTATTTCAAAAATGTTCATGTGTGCTATACAGTACGCATGTGTGAAATGGAAATGTGTTTTTTTGGTATATCCCAACTGAGACAACCTCAGAGAGTAGGGTCATGGCCAGCTATTATCAACATCAACCCTGCAGCACTTAGGGCTAAGGCCTTGGTCAAGGGCACATCAACAGTGTTTTTATCTTGTCGGCTCAGGGATTCGTACTGGTGACCTTTCGAATACAGGCCCCGACGCTCTAACAGCTAGACTACCTGCCGTGTGTCTGTATTTGTGTTTGTATTTGCATTTATTATGGATCCGCATTAGCTGCTGCCAAGGCAGCAGTTAATCTTCCTGGGGTCTAGCTAAATGAAGGCAGTTATACAATTTTAAAACCATTACAATACATTCACAACAGATTTCACAACACATTAAGTGTGTGCCCTCAGGACACCACTCTACTACCACAGACAGCACAGACAGTCAAAAGTTTGGACACACCTACTCATTCCAGGGTTTTTCTTTATTTGACTATTTTCTACATAATAGTGAAGAAATCAAAACGATGAAATAACACATATGGAATCATGTAGTTAACCAGAAAACAAATCAATATTTATTTTATATTTGAGATTCTTCAATGTAGCCACCCTTTGCCTTGATGAGAGCTGGCTACATAAAAGAATCTCAAATATAAAATAAATGTTGATTTGTTTTCTGGCTAACTTCATGATTAACTGCAAAATTTGAGATTTTTGTTTCAAACCGCCCTGTCTTTGTAAGACGCAGAGTAGGTGAACGGATGATCTCCGCATGTGTGGTTCCCACCGTGAAGCATGGAGTGATGGTGTAGGGATGCTTTGCTGGTGACACTGTCTGTGATTTCTTTAGAATTCAAGGCACACTTAACCAGCATGGTTACCACAGCATTTTGCAGCGATACGCCATCCCATCTGGTTTGCATTTAGTGGGACTATCGTTTGTTTATCAACAGGACAATGATCCAACACACCTCCAGGCTGTGTAAGGGCGTGATGGAGTGCTGCATCAGATGACCTGGACTCCACAATCACCCAACCTCAACCCAATTGAGATGGTTTGGGATGGGTTGAACCACGAAGTGAAGGAAAAGCAGCCAACAAGTACTCAACATATGTGGGAACTCCTTCAAGACTGTTGGAAAAGGTGAAGCTGGTTGAGAGAATGTCAAGAAACCCGCCTCACCAATTTATATTTATAAAAAAGTATTATTTACCTCAAATCTGTAATCCTCCAAGAAGCTAGCCAGAAACTCCAAGAAGCTAGCCAGAAACTAGCCAGAAGCTAGACAGGAGCTAGCCAGAAGCTAGCCCAGAAGCTAATCCAGAAGCTAATCAGAAGCTAGTTCAGAAGCTAGTTAGCTTCTTTACTGGCAAATCGTTAGTATCCAGCTAACCACGGTTTGTGGTCATCAGCTATCCTTTAGCTCGAAAATCTATCGCCAGTTTTGTACGGCGCAGCGCAGCGCGGCTCGGAACGGAACATACCAGACCAATTTTTCTCTCCATGTCCCTGAATTTCAACTGCTCCCTGGACATTCATACCTGGATCTCACAGCTAGCTAGCTGCTATCCGTGTGACTATCGGCTTTCGTCGATTCCGGATCAAACATCAATGTTTCAGTATGATATGTTAGATAAAGGAATAACGACAGACACCAATGTCAGGTTCAATAGCCTTGTTTGTGCATTGTACGAATGGCTACAACTGGAGTCCGGGGAACAGTCCGGCTAGTCGATTACCTATCAACTAGACTCCGTAACAATCAATTATTCCGGCGCTAACCAGATCCATCAATCACTCCTGAGTTCCATCAATCACTCCTGGGCTGCAGTCACCTATCCGGACCCGTTTTACTGCCTACGCGGAACCCCACCGGGCCTTCACAACTGGACTGCCGACGTTATCTACCCGAAGGAGTTATCCGACTGGCTCCTCCGTCGCGACGTTACCTGAATGCCCATCTGCGGCCTGCTAACCGTTAGCTGTCTTACCGGCTGCTATCTGAATAGACAATCGGACAATTTATTTATTTATTTTTATTATTATTATGTTTTCCTATATCTATTGTTTTTATTTGTTGTTGTGTGATTTGGATTAATCCCCTCTACCACACGGAACCCCACTAATCTACTGACGGAACGCAAGAGGTGGCTAATAACAGACCTCCATCCTATGCTAGCTTGCTACCAATGGCCTGGCTAGCTGTCTAAATCGCCGTGACCCCCAACCAACCTCTCCACTCACTGGACCCTTTTGATCACTCGACTAAGAATGCCTCTCCTTAATGTCAATATGTCTTGTCCATTGCTGTTCTGGTTAGTGTTTATTGGCTTATTTCACTGTAGAGCCTCTAGTCCTGCTCACTATACCTTATCCAACCTATTAGTTCCACCACCCACACATGCAATGACATCTCCTGGTTTCAATGATGTTTCTAGAGACAATATCTCTCTCTTCATCACTCAATACCTAGGTTTACCTCCACTGTATTCACATCCTACCATACCTTTGTCTGTACATTATACCTTGATGCTATTTTATCGCCCCCAGAAACCTCCTTTTACTCTCTGTTCCAGACATTCTAGACGACCAATTCTTATTGCTTTTAGTCGCACCCTTATTCTACTACTCCTATGTTCCTCTGGCGATGTAGAGGTGAATCCAGGCCCTGCAGTGCCTAGCTCCACTCCTATTCCCCAGGCGCTCTCTTTTGACGACTTCTGTAACCGTAATAGCCTTGGTTTCATGCATGTTAACATTAGAAGCCTCCTCCCTAAGTTTGTTCTATTCACTGCTTTAGCACACTCTGCCAACCCGGATGTTCTAGCTGTGTCTGAATCCTGGCTTAGGAAGACCACAAAAAATTCGGAAATTTGAATTTGAATTCCAAACTACAACATTTTCAGACGAGATAGAACTGCCAAAGGGGGCAGTGTTGCAATCTACTGCAAAGTTCTGTCCTACTATCCAGGTCTGTACCCAAACAATTTGAACTTGTACTTTTAAAAATCCACCTTTCTAAAAACAAGTCTCTCACCATTGCCGCCTGCTATAGACCACCCTCTGCCCCAAGCTGTGCTCTAGACACCATATGTGAACTGATTGCCCCCAGCTATCTTCAGAGCTCATGCTGCTAGGCGACCTAAACTGGAACATGCTTAACACCCCAGCCATCCTACAATCTAAACTTGTTGCCCTCAATCTCACACAAATTATCAATGAACCTACCAGGTACCTCCCCAAAGCCTTAAACACGGGCACCCTCATAGATATCATCCTAACCAACTTCCCCTCTAAATACACCTCTGCTATCTTCAACCAAGATCTCAGCGATCACTGCCTCATTGCCTGCATCCGTAATGGGTCAGCGGTCAAACGACCTCCACTCATCACTGTAAAATGCTCCCTGAAACACTTCAGCGAGCAGGTCTTTCTAATCGACCTGGCCGGGGTATCCTGGAAGGATATTGATCTCATCCCGTCAGTAGAGGATGCCTGGATATAAAAAAATGCCTTCCTAACCATCTTAAATAAACATGCCCCATTCAAGAAATTTAGAACCAGGAACAGATATAGCCCTTGGTTCTCCCCAGACCTGACTGCCCTTGACCAACACAAAAACATCCTATGGCGTTCTGCATTAGCATCGAACAGCCCCCGTGATATGCAGCTGTTCAGGGAAGCTAGAAACCATTATACACAGGCAGTTAGAAAAGCCAAGGCTAGCTTTTTCAAGCAGAAATTTGCTTCCTGCAACATGAACTCAAAAATGTTCTGGGACACTGTAAAGTCCATGGAGAATAAGAACACCTCCTCCCAGCTGCCCACTGCACTGAAGATAGGAAACGCTGTCACCACTGATAAATCCACCATAAATGAGAATTTCAATAAGCATTTTTCTACGGCTGGCCATGCTTTCCACCTGGCTACTCCTACCCCGGTCAACAGCACTGCACTCCCAACAGCAACTCGCCCAAGCCTTCCCCATTTCTCCTTCTCCCAAATCCGTTCAGCTGATGTTCTGAAAGAGCTGCAAAATCTGGACCCCTACAAATCAGCCGGGCTAGACAATCTGGACCCTTTCTTTCTAAAATAATATAATAATAATAATAATATATGCCATTTAGCAGACGCTTTTATCCAAAGCGACTTACAGTCATGTGTGCATACATTCTACGTATGGGTGGTCCCGGGGATTGAACCCACTACCCTGGCGTTACAAGCGCCATGCTCTACCAACTGAGCTACAGAAGGACCAATGATCTGCCAAAATTGTTGCCACCCCTATTACTAGCCTGTTCAACCTCTCTTTCGTGTCGTCTGAGATTCCCAAAGATTGGAAAGCAGCTGCGGTCATCCCCCTCTTCAATGGGGGGGACACTCTTGACCCAAACTGCTACAGACCTATATCTATCCTACCATGCCTTTCTAAGGTCTTCGAAAGCCAAGTCAACAAACAGATTGCCAACCATTTCGAATCTCACCATACCTTCTCTGCTATGCAATCTGGTTTCAGAGCTGGTCATGGGTGCACCTCAGCCACGCTCAAGGTCCTAAACGATATCTTAACCGCCATCGATAAGAAACATTACTGTGCAGCCGTATTCATTGATCTGGCCAAGGCTTTCGACTCTGTCAATCACCACATCCTCATCGGCAGACTCGACAGCCTTGGATTCTCAAATGATTGCCTCGCCTGGTTCACCAACTACTTCTCTGATAGAGTTCAGTGTGTCAAATTGGAGGGTCTGCTGTCCGGACCTCTGGCAGTCTCTATGGGGGTGCCACAGGGTTAAATTCTTGGACCGACTCTCTTCTCTGTATACATCAATGAGGTCGCTCTTGCTGCTGGTGAGTCTCTGATCCACCTCTACGCAGACGACACTATTCTGTATACTTCTGGCCCTTCTTTGGAACACTGTGTTAACAACCCTCCAGGCAAGCTTCAATGCCATACAACACTCCTTCCGTGGCCTCCAATTGCTCTTAAATACAAGTAAAACTAAATGCATGCTCTTCAACCGATCGCTACCTGCACCTACCCGCCTGTCCAAGATCACTACTCTGGACGGCTCTGACTTAAAATACGTGGACAACTACAAATACTTAGGTGTCTGGTTAGACTGTAAACTCTCCTTCCAGACCCATATCAAACATCTCCAATCCAAAGTTAAATCTAGAATTGGCTTCCTATTTCGCAACAAAGCATCCTTCACTCATGCTGCCAAACATACCCTTGTAAAACTGACCATCTTACCAATCCTCGACTTTGGCGATGTCATTTACAAAATAGCCTCCAATACCCTACTCAACAAATTGGATGCAGTCTATCACAGTGCAATCCATTTTGTCACCAAAGCCCCATATACTACCCATCATTGCGACCTGTACGCTCTCGTTGGCTGGCCCTCGCTTCATACTCGTCGCCAAACCCACTGGCTCCATTTCATCTACAAGACCCTGCTAGGTAAAGTCACCTCTTATCTCAGCTTGCTGGTCACCATAGCATCTCCCACCTGTAGCACACGCTCCAGCAGGTATATCTCTCTAGTCACCCCCAAAACCAATTATTTCTTTGGCCGCCTCTCCTTCAAGTTCTCTGCTGCCAATGACTGGAACGAACTACAAAAATCTCTGAAACTGGAAACACTTATCTCCCTTACTAGCTTTAAGCACCAACTGTCAGTGCAGCTCACAGATTACTGCACCTGTACATAGCCCACCTATAATTTAGCCCAAACAACTACCTCTTTCCCAACTGTATTTAATTTATTTATTTATTTTGCTCCTTTGCACCCCATTATTTTTATTTCTACTTTGCACATTCTTCCATTGCAAAACTACCATTCCAGTGTTTTACTTGCTATATTTTATTTACTTTGCCATCATGGCCTTTTTTGCCTTTACCTCCCTTCTCACCTCATTTGCTCACATTGTATATAGACTTGTTTATACTGTATTATTGACTGTATGTTTGTTTTACTCCATGTGTAACTCTATGTCGTTGTATCTGTCGAACTGCTTTGCTTTATCTTGGCCAGGTCACAATTGTAAATGAGAACGTGTTCTCAACTTGCCTACCTGGTTAAATAAAGGTGAAATATATATATATATTTTGTAAATCACCCGCAACTTGCATTCAGAATGACTGCCAGGGTAGGGAAGATTGAAACTGAGAGATTGAAAATCTCAATCATCTGGCGGCTCTGGCGGATCCTGGCTGACTGGCGGCTCTGGCTGCTCCATGCAGACTGGCGGCTCTGGCTGCTCCATGCAGACTGGCAGCTCTGGCTGCTCCATGCAGACTGGCAGCTCTGGCTGCTCCATGCAGACTGGCAGCTCTGAACAGGCGGGAGACTCCGGCAGCGCAGTAGGGGAGGAAGGCTCTGGCAGCGCTAAACAAGTGGGAGACTCCGGCAGCGCAGAACAGGCGGGAGACTCCGGCAGCACTGTAGAGGAGGAAGGCTCCGGCAGCGCTGGCCTGGCAGGAGACTCCGACAGCGCTGTAGAGGAGGAAGGCTCTGGCAACGTTGGACAGGTGAGGCGCACTGTAGGCCTGATGCGTGGTGCTGGCACTGGTGGTACTGGGCCGAGGACACGCACAGGAAGCCTGGTGCGGGGAGCTGCCACCGGAGGGCTGGTGCGTGGAGGTGGTACTGGATAGACCGGACCGTGCAGGCACACTGGAGCTCTGCCCAACCTTACCTGGCTCGATGCCCACTCTAGCCCGGCCGATACGAGGAGCTGGTATGTACCGCACCGGGCTATGCACCCGCACTGGAGACACCGTGGGCACCACAGCACAACACGGTGCCTGCCCGGTCTCTCTAGCCCCCCGGTAAGCACAGGAAGTTTGCGCAGGTCTCCTACCTGACGTAGCCATACTCCCTGTGAGCCTCCCCCCAATACATTTTTGGGGCTGACTCTCGGGCTTCCTTGCCAACCGTGTTCCCTCGTATCGCCGGCTCCTCTGCCCTCCTAAGTCCCTCAACCTGATCCCATGGGAGGCGATCTCTTCCAGACAGTATTTCCTCCCAAGTGTAACAACCCTTGCCGTCCAAAACATCTTCCCATGTCCATTCCTCCTTTCACTGCTCCTGCCTGTCACCACGCCGCTTGGTCCTGTTGTGGTGGGTGATTATTTTACGGTTTTCTTCTATCTCCTCCTCTGATGAGGAGGTGTAGCAAGGATCGGACCAAAATGCAGCATGGTAATTTTGATACATGTTTAATAAAGAAAGAACACAAACAATACAAAACAAGAAATGTAACGCGAAATCCTAAACAGCCTAATCTGGTGCAAACTAACACAGAGACAGGAACAATCACCCACGAAACACTCAAAGAATATGGCTGCCTAAATATGGTTCCCAATCAGAGGCAACGATAAACACCTGCCTCTGATTGACAACCACTTCAGGCAACCATAGACTTTTCTAGAAAACCCCACTAATACCACAATCCCAATACCTACAAAAAAAAAAAAACTAAACACACCACATAATAAACCCATGTCACACCCTGGCCTGACCAAAATAATAAAGAAAACACAAAATACTTACACTAGGGCGTGACAGAAGTATTGGTTGCATGTTTCATGAGCAGAAATAAAAGATCCCAGAAATTTGCCATACGCACGAAAAGCTTATTTGCACAGATGTTTGCACAAATTTGTTTACATCCCTGTTAGTGAGCATTTCTCATTTGCAAAGATAATCCATCCACCTGACAGGTGTGGCATATCAAGAAGCTAATTAAACAGCATGATCATTACACAGGTGCACCTTGTGCTGGGGACATTAAAAGGGCACTCTAAACCAGAGAATTGAATGTTCTCTACCATTGCCATTTTAGAGAATTTGGCAGTACATCCAAACGGCCTCATAACCACAGACCACGTCTAACCACGCCAGCCCAGGACCTCTGCGTCTGGCTTCTTCACCTACGGGATTGTCTGAGACCTGCCACCCGGACAGCTGATGAAACTGTGGGTTTGCACAACTGAATAATTTCTGAAGAAAATGTCAGAAACCGTCTCAGAGAAACTCATCTGTGTGCTCATTGTCCTCACCAGGGTCTTGACCTGACTGCAGTTCAGCGTCGTAACCAACTTCAGTGGGCAAAGGCTGACCTTCGATGGCCACTGGCATGCTGGAGAAGTGTGAATCCTGGTTTCAACTGTACCGGGCAGATGGCAGACAGCATGTGCAGTTTGTTGATGTGATCAGTGTGTCCCATGGTGGCGGTGGGGTTATGGTATGGGCAGGTATAAGCTATGGACTACGAACACAATTGCATTTTATCGATGGCAATATGCACAAAGAGATACCATGAGGAGATCCTGAGGCCCATTGTCATACCATTCATCCGTCATTCACACCTCATGTTTCAGCATGATAATGCACTGCCCCATGTCGCAAGGATCTGTACACACAGTAATTCCTAGGAGCTGGCCTTCATACTCACTAGACATGTCCCACATTGAGCATGTTTGCACAGCCATTGAAGAGGAGTGGAACTGTATTTAGAAGAGGCGTGGATTGTATTTATCATCATTCGTCATTTAGGTCAACATTGGATCATTCAGAGATCCTCACTGAACTTCTGGAGAGAGTTTGCTGCACTGAAAGTAAAGGGGCTGAATAAATTTGCACGCCCAATTTTTCAGTTTTTGATTTGTTAAAAAAGTTTGAAATATCCAATAAATGTCGTTCCACTTCATGATTGTGTCCCACTTGCTGATTCTTCACAAAAAAATACAGTTATATATCTTTATGTTTGAAGCCTGAAATGTGGCAAAAGGTCGCAAAGTTCAAGGGGGCCGAATACCTTCGCAAGTCACTGTATGTGTCAATATCAGTCAAATGTTTTTTTTGTGCTGTAATTCAGTCGATATTGGATCAATTATAACAATTCTAAACGTTTGGAGTATCTTTGATGACCGTTGCAAATGTATTCTGATGAAAGCCATGTGAGCCAATACAGAGCATACGTCTGAGACTTTGCCAGGAGTAATTTCAACACCTTTCTCCATCAATACCCATTCCTACCACACAGGAAGCATCAATCTGTTGAACAAATACTAAGACAGAATGCCACTGTAAGTCAGTATCAGATCAGACAACAGACGTGTTATGACAAAGGAACTTCCTCGAACCCAGAGGGTTGTAAAACATTTGACATTATTTTGATTTCAGCCATTGTGCTATGATTATGTGTGGGTTGGATAGGGAGGGTGAGGATATGATGGTATAATATTTGATTGGGAAGACAAGACAGGCTCTGTCCATTTATGACGGCATAGAGTAACACATATTTTACACAACGATACACTTTTATACACGCATGTTCTGTCCTGACGAGGCAGGCCAAAAACAGCATGGTGACAAACAGTGGTGGCTTGGCTAGAAGAGATCTCTCAGGGCACAAGCTGTGGCCAAAGACAGACTCCAGTGTCTGAAGATTGTTGCGACCTTATGTTGCACCTGGAAGACAACTAACTAAGTAAGCAATACACTTTTTTTTAGACAATCGTCAAAATGTGATTCAGATCGTAGAATGGTTATGACTACAACGCTACACATGCATCATAAAGGCTCCCTTTTCATTGCATTGGTTGATCAAATCACATTGCTCCATCCAACATTCACACTCTCTTTTTTGTGTCAAACCGGTATAACATTGTCTGTCGACATACGCTTAACGAGAAGGCCAGAGCAGGCTGTGAGCGTGTTTTCCACTGCAGGTGTCTGTGGAGAATAATTTGCATATTTACAGGGCTTATCAGTGGTGATCTGATACGCACACACAAGGATAGTCATTACACAGCAGCATTTTTGGAGAGGGAGGACCTCTTCTGATTTTGCAGTGAAGCATAGCAGGTACAGCTATGGCAGCTTGCTGGTTGTTACTGACTGACGTAAACCATTGCCTTTTCTTGGTCCTTCTGTAGCTCAGTTGGCAGAGCATGGCGCTTGTAATGCCAGGGTAGTGGGTTCGATCCCCGGGACCACCCATACGTAGAATGTATGCACACATGACTGTAAGTCGCTTTGGATAAAAGCGTCTGCTAAATGGCATATATTATTATATTATTATTATTATCTTGTCTATAATTACCTGTTGCCTATTTATCCGTAACTCTTTCAGTCTCAAATATCCAGCACTAACCCCTATCATCTTCTGTACTGAAACCCTATTCCAATCTGTTACAGTAGCATAACCTCCTTCTTTACCACGCCCCTAAGGAGACAATGAAAGATTTGATAAATGCCCAAGCTAAGCCCATGC
Organism: Oncorhynchus gorbuscha; assembly: GCF_021184085.1. NCBI lineage: Eukaryota > Metazoa > Chordata > Actinopteri > Salmoniformes > Salmonidae > Oncorhynchus > Oncorhynchus gorbuscha. The sequence goes on along the minus strand of NC_060175.1, from coordinate 65,026,497 downwards.
TGTTTGTCTCTATTGCTGCAGTTAAACATTTTTATACTGCATAACTTGCCATAACATGGGAAAAAGTGTATATGTCAGTACAATTGCTCTAATCCATTATTAACGAATGGAGTGAAGGACCCAACCCTCAGTCAATCAGATTAATCACATTCTCCATTCATGAACAAAACCAACAAGGTTGTTGACTGTATGGGAGGTGAATTCATCTCCCATGTCATTTACAGTTGATGGTGGGTACCAGTGTTGGGGAAGCTACTCTGAAATCAGTTTACCAAACTACTAATTACTTGACACTGGAAGAAGTTAAGCTACACTAAATCTAACCTTCAGAAAAACACAGTTTATTTAACTAAAGCTACTTTGAAAAAGTAGTTCACTACATCCAAGCTACTGTACTTCGTGAAAACGTATCATATCTAAATCTGAAATGACTACAAATTGCAAGAACAAAGCCTTCTGGGGTTATTTTTTTTACAGAGTGTGTAATTTGGCCTATTAAACACAAAACAATATGTTTCAAGTGAGAATTAAGATGGTCTGATGCTGAAAAGGAAAGGCAATTTGGTAACACTTCATTTGAAGAGGGCCTAAATACAGAGAAATGACATATGCACTTATCTGAAATTACAAAGATGTTACAATGAATGCTTGATACCATGCTTGTTACAAATATTAAAGTTCACAATAGCATCCCATCCAGTGGAGGCTCCTCAGAAGAGGTCAACCGTCCTCCTCAGTGAATTTCATACAAATAAAAAGAGTGAAACATAAAGAAAACTATACTAAATATATTCATGTCACCAAATAATTGATTAAAACAATGCAGTGCAGGACTACAGTAGCTTCAGCAGCACTCTGTAGAGTGGCACTATGGTGTAGCCGGAGGACAGCTAGCTTCTGTCCTCCTCTGGGTACATTGACTTAGGAGGCTCATGGATCAGGCGTGTATTCATTATGCCGATTGTGTTAAAAAAGTTTCTTAAACAAAAGCAAACGAAACGGGAATGAACATACCTAAATTTGTCCAATAGAAACTCTAATTTGCAAATGTTGGCTTTATGATTACACTCTAGATTAGCTAGATGCAGGTGAGAGTCTGCAAGGCGGTATTGAATGTGTCATTGTCTGTCACCTTGACTATTCAAAATTCTCTCGACCTGTGCAACTACATTGTAAACTTTCTTTCATACGCTAGGTTGTAGCAGGGTAGCCTTGGGCGGCAGGGCAGGGTAGCCTAGTGGTTAGAGTGTTGGACCAGTAACCGGAAGGTTGCAAGTTCAAACCCCCGAGCTGACAAGGTACAAATCTGTCGTTCTGCCCCTGAACAGGCAGTTAACCCATTGTTCCTAGGCCGTCATTGAAAATAAGAATTTGTTCATAACTGACTTGCCTAGTTAAATAAAGGTAAAAAAATGATGGAAACAGGGAAAATGTTAGTATCATGTAGGAGCCTAAACCTATCCATGTTACATTGAGCTGGATGAATGGAATATGAATGACAGTCATCCAATATGCTGTAATATAAATAAGGTATTGTTCATAAAAATAGTGATAATCCTCCCTCATCTTAAATGGCACTGATCTCAACAACTCGTCAGTGCTATTCAGTATCCCGGGGATGTCCTCACCTAACCCTAATCTAATCTTAACCCCTTACCTAACCTTACTCTTACCTTAACCATTTAAAAACTGTCAACTTCAATTGGGTAGGGACGTCTCTAGGATCTGAATAGCACGGACCACAACATATTTCAAACTGCACAAACCACTGTGATTAGTGTTAGCCAATTGAAAACTGACCACCTCACTGACATAACTCTGCAAAAAAGGCCTCTGGAGTCTGATGCACAGGCCTAATGGCAAAGACGGGTTTACAAACGGTTCACTTAAAAAAAATACTTTCAATTGTTAAAAACATTTTAACGGTGCATTTGACAATTGGTCAATTACTTTAACCGCCAATATTTTTTTTTACACATTAATAAACAGTTATGGTTAAAATTGTGAGATAATCATTCCTGCCTGCCAAATTGTCAGCCTATTAAGCTTGGTTAAGTAATGGTTTAAAATGATAAGACAAACTCTTATTCCATCATGTAACCGTGGAAGGGTTTAACTGTTGAGGAAAATTTGCACTTTTGGATGGGCTGCATTGGGGGCAATTATTTACTTACAGCAGGAATTAAGGCATCTTGTCAAGATCTGCACAACACCCTTTAAATAAGGACGACCTCGAATGTGCCCAAGTCTTAACACTGACGTCATGTGACAGTGCTCAAAGAACAAGGTTGTGAACATCAGTGTGCAAAGTGTTGTAGGTCAAAATCGCCAACACAGTAGAGAGAAAGTATGTTTTTCATGCAATTTGAGGAGCTTTTTTGGATACATCTGCTGGACAATTTGGCATAGGTAGTTAGCTAGCTAGCATTTGCTAGCTAGCTAGCATACTGTGTTGGCTAGCCAGTTAACTGTGGCTAGCTAGCAAACTTTAGCTGGCATTTTTGATCTGCCTACCAACTAGGCTAGCTTAGTTTACTAACCACAGAATAGACTTTCCATGCAATCTGTTGAGTTGTTTGGGATTAGCTAACAAGATACCTAAAGCTGGAAATTATGCTATGGTCACTACTAGCTAGCTACCTAGCTGGCTAATGTTAACTGGGCCCGATGGTCTTATCTTCCCTGAACCTTGTTAACAGGGTATCCGTACCCCAATGGTTATACGTGTCAACACACTATGCATAACATTCCTTTTCAATGTATCTAAACGCTAGGTAAGCACTATTATTGCTAGTGGGATAACACAGCAACTAGCTAGGTAGCTAGGTATGCCTAAACTATAGAAATCACGATGATGAGTGTCTATGAAAAAAATGGTCATATATCATTTTTCTCTACCACAGAATTCTGCAAGGTCTCAGACTCCAGGATGGGGAATTCAAGAAAGAAACAGATGAAGACAGAAACAGTTGTAGATTTCCATTTTGTAAGATCAATATCTGCTGAAATTGAATTTGCATAATGCAAAAATCCCCATAAATATCTGTCAGTTTAAGATAAAGATGTATCAATTTTGTATGGGATGCGTCTTAATCCACCTATGTAACACTTCCTCGTCTGCGGCGAAACAGAGCTAAAGCAGTGTCTGTTAGACCACGAGACATCCCGAAAATCAGTCTTCTCCCAAATCGTCTGTAGCGTCTGCAAACTATTACTACCCCTCTATGGGAAGATAACACTCCCGAACGCGATGGTGTCCTCCGTTTTGCACCATGTGGCAGTGCACAAAGAACAGGGTCACCTCCACAGGCGTCTTGGGACTCTGAAGTCAATCTGCCAACTTCTGTCTGTAAGCGTCCGAAACAGTTTGGGCAAAAACAATAATATGACCCATCTATGTAAAGGTGAGACTCTCACAAACACTTACATGCTTTGTTCTATGATGCCCACAGGCCTAACAAGACTCGTCTGAAGGTTCCCCAGTACCATTTGAAAAAAATGAATGGGAAGTACAGTATACTGTATATGGAGACGGCTTGGATACAAAAAAAATAACTCATGTTTCCTGATCATTCTCAGATATAGGACAGAGACTTCAGAACAAACATCATTTAGATTTTTTTGGGGGGACTATCTGTTGTTCCATGTAGTGAATCTGTTATTCAATTCGTTTTTATGGGCTAATAGCACAATGGGAATAAGGCCCAAACATTTTTTTCATCAAATAATGTATTTATTTATATTTACAGGTACATCAAGGGGTCTTAAAATTCAAAATCAAATAGCTACGTAAATGATATTTGGTATGACATCCCCCCTTAGACTCTTAAGGCTTATTAAAAAGCTAAGAAAAGCACAAGCATGTTGTTCTAAATTAACTATCTAGGTCAGTGTTACCCAACTCCAGTCTTCGGGTATCCCAAACAGTACACATTTTTATTGAAGCCCCAGGCAAACACAACTTGATTCAACTTGTCAACTAATCGTCAAGCCCTTTTATGAGTTGAATCAGGTTTGTCTAGGGCTACAAATGTTTAATGTTGGGGATAGTCCAGGACTGGAGTTGGAAAACAATGATCTAAGCTACTCACCAAACTAGGCTACATATGTACGTTATTGTGTTTGTTTAATCTAATTGAATCAATTTATTAACAATATAAACCCTTAATTTTTGGTAAGAAATGTAAGATATTTTTACATGTTGCAATAAAGTTGACTAAAGTAGAAGCTCATCTTATGTTTGTAGGTATTTTCACTTGGTAATGAGTAGTAAGTAATTACTGTAACGATTGTCGTTGGTGGAAGAAGGTGAGGACCAAGGTGCAGCGTGGTACGTGTTCGGCATTTTATTAAATATAACTAAACACTAAATACAAAGTAACAAAAGGCACAACCGAAACAGCTCCGTCAGGTGCAACCCACACTAAACAGAAAATAACTACCCACAACCCATAGTGGGAAAACAGGCTGCCTAAATATGGTTCTCAATCAGAGACAACGATTTACAGCTGCCTCTGATTGGGAACCATACCAGGCCAAAACCAGAAATACAAAACATAGAACAAAAACATAGAAAAAATAACATAGAACGCCCACCCTAGTCACACCCTGACCTAACCAAAATAGAGAATAAAAAGCCTCTCTATGGCCAGGGCGTGATAATTACATTGAAATACACTTAACTTAAACTAGCTAAATCATGTGTAACGCCTATTAATTCATTGTACATATGCAGACATTACATGTACTCTGTGGTATACTAATGTGTTTATTTTCTCACTTAGGTGGGGATTCCGGAAGCATTAAATTGAGGGCCAGGTTGTCAAGATGGGTAACGTACTATATAAGTACACATTAAGTACAAGTAAGTACCCCTCAAGATACACTTCATTTTAACTACCTAATCCTGTGTAACACCTACTAATTACATTGTACTTATGTAGATATTACATCTACTCTGTGGTGGGTTTATCCTCTCACTTGGATGGCAAGGAGGTTAAGGTTGTCATTATGGCAAATGTACACATTAATTCCAGGTTATTTTTAAAATAAATATTTTAAGCAACTTGGGTAAATCCATATCCATATCCTAAGCAGAAAAAAGGCCATAAAAGTATGATTCACACAATGCTCATGTTCCCACAGAAGTGGTGTTGACATTTTGAAATTTCTATCTATCATAGCATCTATCATAGCATTGAAGTAAAGCTCATTCCGGCATAACCAGTAGATCAAGAGATTATACAATTCTGTTGAAAATACTATGAAGCGTGACGATGATAAAAAAACACATAACATAACAAAATGCCATACAAACACACCCCAGCCCAGCCCTGTCAAAACCGAAGCCCATAAAGCCATCCGAGCATGATACGGTTTATTCAGTACAGTAAGTTCATCATTCATTGTGTCAGACAAAAATATCAGCAGTCTCTCCCAGTCCTTCTTCTGGGTAAAAGCCAATCCACAACAGTTTCGGTCTGTAAGAAAATGCCCCACTGATGTCGATAATGCAAAGCTTGATCCAAAAATCACAATGGAGGAATTTTGTTTTCACCTCAAACAGGGGACAATGACAGATGTGCCTAATTAGCACCATTTCCCAGTCCAGCCAGGTGTATGTGTCTACACCCTAATGTTCCTCTCCTACATGTCCTGGCGACAGATGCCCCCCAGGGTGTTGAACTTTGACCCCAGGTCCCCTAGGAAGTTCAAGTCATCCCCCAGGTTACTTAGCGATAGCTCATCCAGTGACTGGCACTTGCTGCCTCTCCCCTCATATCTGTAGTCGTAGGGTTGGTAGTCCATCTCATCTCCAATCATATACAGCCTCTGGGGAACCAATACGCCAGCGTTAGAGGATGTTAACTATTAAACTTTTCAATAATTACATTTCTACAAGATCTTAAACAACTCTCAATACTAGTAACTAATGAAGTACTTATAATATATCCAACTGAGGGATATTTCTTACAATAAAGAATGTATGTAGTAGCGAAAAGACAAATATCACCACCATAGTTAGTTACTGTTTTCAAGACCACATGGTGCATCATTCACATCTCAACATAACTGTCCGTCTCTGTTTTCACAGCACAGGCTATTTGTGACATTTTCTACATGTCACATACGTGTCAGGTCGGATGTTTTAAACCCTCGTACTGTACAAACACCTGGTGTTACACAGTACTCTACCACGCTAATACAAAGGAGTTGTGCTAAAATGCCTCTTAGTGAGGATTACGGGTCTCATTGTGTGATTACACAGGGGCTGGCCTGAGGTGGTTCCCCCTCTGGGACCCACAGATCCCTCTCTGGGGCCCTTGGGCCAGAGTACACACAACTGGTTCTGTAATGGCTGTGTTTCTTGGGGACAGGTATCTTACCCGGTCTATGTGCTCTGAAATGTGCTGGTCCGACAGCAGGCCGAAGGAGCGTGAGTACTTCGAAGAGTTACTCTGAGGAGAGAGCAGAGGAGCCGTGAAAACACAGGAAAACAAACATGAAGGCAACAATTTCATGCAGTGTGTATGTATCAATGGTGTGTGTGGTGTCAAGTAGACACGATTCTGATAGTTAGTGCACAGCAACACTTACCCTCATGGTATTGTTCCTGCTTGCAGTCCACGCCTGGTACTGCAATTGGAAAATTCATATTCACATTGTTGATATGTATTAACGCACCCACTTCACTGTATAAATCCTTGACTTGTTCCACATTTTGTTGTATTAAAGCCTGAATTTAAAACGGATTTAAAAATATTTAAAAAAAATATATATCATTCTCACCAGTCTATACACAATACCCCATAATGACAAAGTGAAAAGATAACTGTAACTAGGCCACTCAGGAACATTCGATGTCATCTTGATAAGAAAATCCAAGCTCATCATTAAGCTCTGAGCCATGGGTCGGAAGCCTGCCCTGTGCAACTGGATCCTGGACTTCTTGATGGGCCGCCCCCAGGTGGTGAAGGTAGGAAACAACACATCCACTACGCTGTTCCTCAACACAGGGGCCCCACAAGGGTGCGTGCTCAGCCTCCTCCTGTACTCCCTGTCCACCCATGACTGCGTGGAGTTGGGGAATTATCAGAATTAGTTGAGTAACATAGATAAGATGTGTTATTTTCATGATATGCTTATGAGTTATTTCTCATAAGAATGTATTTTGTTGTACTATAGTGGTGGCCATGTCAGGACTAAGTTGCATGGGCCATGGAGAGGGGAGAGGTCAAGGGGTCATCGTGTGTAAACATATCTTTTCGGTGTGGCAGTGACTCCCTACTTTTCTCATCGGGGAAAGAAGTGTGACAGTGTCTGGAATCATTCTATGCTCCCTCTTTGTTGACCTATAGGGTCACTCTCCTCTCTGTGAGTTTGTCCTCTGATTGTATTTAGAATTGGTTCTAAATAAATTACAATTTGATATATATCATAGGGTGGGGGTAATGTCTTGGTACCATTTTGTACCAAGGACGAGATAAGAGCTTTGTTTAGGAGACCAAACTGAACAATAATTTATAGCCCACTCTGTCTTACTAGGGGATATTCTTTCTGAAGTAAGGTTTTTTCTTTGTAAGTTCCTAAGACCTGTGTTTTGTCATGTCGTCTAGGACGGGGTGGATCTTTGCTATAAAGGATCGCATTTGCCATTATGTTGGGGACTCTCAACTTTTCATTTAGAGATACTGAACTGTTGAAAGTCAAAATGCTATTGCAAAAGCTTAATTATTATTAAAGGTGAAGATTAAGCATAACTCTGACTCGTGTGATATGCTCTCTCATCATTTGGTAATTAAGGAAATTTCCACGACAGTGGCCACACACGCCTCCAACTCAGTCATCAAGTTTGCAGATGACACAACAGTAGTAGGCCTGATTACCAGCAATGACGAGATAGCCTACAGGGAGGAGGTGAGGACCCTGGCGGTGTGAAGCTAGGAAAATAACCTCACCCTCAACATCAACAAAACAAAGGAGCTGATCGTGGACTGAGAGCAGAGGAAGCACGCCCCTATCAACATTGACGGGACCATACTGGAGAAGGTGAAAAGCTTAAAATTCCTCTTTGTACATATCAATAATAACCTGAAGTGATCAACCCACACAGACAGCATGGTGAAGAAGGTGCAACAACACCTCTTCAACCGTAGGAGGCTAAAGAAATTTGGCTAGGCCCTTTAGATCCTCACAAACCTTCACAGATGCACAATTGAGGGCAGGGCTCTCCAGAAGGTGGTGCAGTCTGCTCAACACTTCACCAAAGGAACACTGCCTGCCCTCCAGGACACCTATAGCACCTGACCTCACAGGAAGGACAAAAAGATAATTAAGGACATCAACTACCCGAGCCACCCTGCTATCGTCCAGAAAGCGATGTCAGTACAGGTGCATCCACGCTTGGACTGAGACACTAGCCAGCTACCACCCAGTTACTCAACCCTGCACCTGAGAGGATGCTGTCCTATGTACATAGACATGGAATCACTGGTTACTTTAGCAATGGAACTCTAGTCACTTTAATAATTTTTTACATAATGTTTTACATAATAATATATAATAATATAATAATAATAACAATAATAATAATAATAACATAATGTTTTACTAATTTCATATGTATATACTGCATATTACAAATAGGTCTATCTTCTGTATACCAACGATACCTTGTCAACACAACTGATTGGCTCAAACTCAGTAAGAAGGAAAGAAATTCCACAAATTAACTTTTAACAAAGCACACCTGTTAATAATTGAAACGCATTCCAGGTGACTACCTCATGAAGCTGGTTGAGACACTGTAAAGAGTGTACAAAGCTGTCATCAAGGCAAAGATTGGCTACTTTGAAGACTCAAATATGAAATATATTTAGATTTATTCCATTTTTTGGTTACTACATGATTCCAAATGTGTCATTTCATAGTTTTAAAATCTTCACTGTTATTCTATAATGTACAAAATAGTAAAAATAAAGATAAACCCTTGAATGAGTAGCTGTGTCCAAACTTTTGACAGGTACTGTATATACAATTGAAGTCGGAAGTTTGCATACACCTTAGTCAAATACATTTAAACTCAGTTTTTCACAATTCCTGACATTTAATCCTAGTACAAATTCCATGTCTTAGGTCAGTTAGAGTAAACTTAGTGTATGTAACCTTCTGACCCACTGGAATTGTGATACAGTGAATTATAAGTGAAATAATCTGTCTGTAAACAATCGTTGGAAAATTACGTGTGTCATGCACAAAGTAGATGTCCTAACCGACTTGCCAAATCTATAGTTTGTTAACATGGGATCAATCTATTGTTCCATAAAGGGCTTTTAGGGGAAAGGAATACCCCTCGTCCGAACAGCTTATGCAGTTTGCACCATGCCAGGACAAAATGTATGATTAAAGGGTTGTCTGTGATGGTTTTTATAGATTTTCTGTCCCATTTGTATAACGAATCTGCCCCAGTGTCATCATTTACCTCAAGCTTTTCAATGTTCAACCATGAGGGAGAGGGACCATTGTCAAACCTCTGAGCCAGAAACCTAGACTGTGCAGCCCAGTAGTACATTCTAAAATTGGGGAGGTTTAAGCCCCCTTGACTGTAATCAAGGGTCAGTTTATCCAGGCCAACCCTAGGGGTTTTGCCGTGCCAGATAAACCGTCTGGTCAGCTTGTCGAGAGAGGAAAAAAAATGCTGCGGGAACAGGGATAGGGAGAGATTGAAACAGATATAGAATCCTGGGCAGGACATTCATTTTAATTACATTGATTCTACCCAGTAGAGTGAGAGGTAAGTCCATCCATTTACAAAGGTCAACCTCCACCTTTTGCAACAAACTGGCCAGATTGAGTTTATAGAGGTTGTTCAGATTACCATCCACCATTATGCCCAAATATGTGAAGCCCATAGGCGACCATCTAAAAGGAAACTTGTGCTTGATGGTATGATGGTCAAAGACAGACAACGGTAAGATTTCGCTTTTATGAAAATTGACCTTATATCCAGAGAAAGAACTATAACACTGTAGTAGGATCTGCAAGTGAGAGAGGGAGTGTTCTGGGTTTGTTAGAAATAAGATAAGGTCATCCGCAAAGAGTGATAATTTATGGGTATGGGGGCCCAACTCAAAGCCATGTATGTCAGGGCACGTTCTAATAGCCTCAGCCAACGTTTCGATGGCGAGGGCAAAGAGGTGGGGGCTAATTGGGTAACCTTGTCTGTTCCCCCTATAAAGAGGGAAAGAGGAGGAAGTAATCCCATTGGTAACAATCCTAGCTTTAGGAGATTTGTAGAGTGATTTTATCAAATTTACAAACCCGGTACCTAAACCTAACTTTTCCAAGACGCGAAAGAAGTATGGCCATTCAACCCTATCAAAGGCCTTTTCAGCATCGAGGGAGACTGCGACACTAGGGATTTTGTTTTTGTTAGCAAGGTGAATTATATCAAAGAACCTTCTGAGATTATTGGAGGACAATCTATTAATTATGAAGCCAGTCTGAACTGGGTTGACCAACAGGGGAAGACATGACTCCAGTCTCTTAGATAGCATCTTGGTGACCAGTTTACAATCTGTGTTAAGGAGAGAGATTGGTCTATAGGAGGCGCACTTTAGCGGGTTTTTCCCTTTCTTGTGGATTAGAGTAATCACTGCTTGAGAGAAGGACTCTGGAAAGCAGTTGTCTTCTCTGGCTTTTTTAAGTACCTCCATAAGGTAGGTGGACCAACAGCTCCCTAAATTATTTATAGAACTCTGGAGGGAAGCCATCCTCCCCAGGAGATTTATTAGAAGGTAAGGATTTAATGGCATCCAACAATTCAGGAACTGAGAAGTGTTCACTCAGGCGCCCGCTGTCTTCCCCTGACAAGCATGGGAGGTTGAGAGAGGAGAGAAAGGAGTCGATCTCTGATAGATCATCGCTTGATTGGGAAGTGTAGAGGTTTTCATAGTATTTCTTAAAAGTATTATTAATTTCAATAGGGTCAAAAGATATCTCATTAGTAAGAGTTTCTATGGCATTAATTGTCCTCTTACTTTCCTCTGCTTTCAGTTGCCATGCCAATACTTTGTGAGCTTTCTCTCCAAGCTCATAATAACGCTGTTTTGATTTAGTGATGGCCCTCTCAGCTTGATATGTGTTCAGAATATTATATTTAAGTTTTTTATTTACCAAAAGCCTGTATAGATCTTTAGTCGGGCCTCTTTGGTAGGTTCTCTCTAGCTCGGAGATTTCAGATTCAAGGGCACTCAGTTCTGCACCGTGTTTTTTCTTCAGCCCTTTAGTATAGGAAATAATCTGTCCCCTCAGATAGGCCTTCAATGTGTCCCAAATAATGAAGCTGTCAGGAGCAGAGGGTTTGTTTGTCAAAGTAAAACTAATGATCTGCTCTTTGATGAATGCACAAAATTCAGGTTGCTTTAGGAGTGTAGAATTTAGTCTCCATCTATATGCTCCATTTACCTTGGTAGGAATGGAGATTGATAATACCAGAGGAGAATGGTCACTAAGCAATCTGGGGAGATACTCGACATCTAACACTCTATGAAACAGTTGTGTCGAAAGTAAAAAGTTATCTATGCGTGTGTGTGTCTTATGTGGGTGTGAATAAAAAGAGTAGTCCCTATCATGTGGGTGCAACTGTCTCCAGATGTCTAGTAAATTGAGATCTTTCATGAATGACATGGTGAGCTTGCCGGCTTTGGTAAGAAGTGAGGGTTTATCAGAAGACCTATCAAGAACTGTATCTAAGCAAAAATTAAAATCTCCTCCAACCAGTAGCCATCCTGGTGGTGCTTGAGCAACCTGAAGAAAGACATTCTGAATAAACATATGGTCATCGAAGTTAGAAGCATAAATATTCAATAGGGACCAAAACTCTGAAACATATGCCCCTGCACCAAATCAAACCTGCCAGAGGGATCAGAGATGGTGTTGTTGACACAGAAGGTGATGTGTCTACTTATCAAAATTGCAGTTCCTCTTGCTTTGGAGTTAAAAGAGGATGCAAAAACTTGTCCTACCCATTCCCTCTTCAATGTCTTGTGTTCACTGGCTGTAAGATGTGTTTCTTGTAAAAACACAATGTCAGCCTTTAATTTCTTAAGGTATGTATAGACACTTTTCCTTTTAATCGGGCTGTTAAGACCTTTTACGTTGAATGTGACATATTTTAGTGGATTAAGCATAGGTTGGGTTTCAAATATGTAACTGAATAGAAATCTATCATATGCAGATAATTAGGAAATGTTTCAACTTTGGTTTGAGCACAAAAGTGACCTGTGTGTCTCTTTAGGAAGGAAACAATAAACATAGAAAAAAGGAAGAAAAAAAAGAATAAAAATCCCACACACCCAGATTGTCAGACTAAAACAACAATCCCAACAATCAAACATGAATACACTTGTAGAGATACGTTGCTGCTCGCTTTCCATCTTGCTCTTACTAGCTAAACCTTGGCATAAACTAAAACCTGCGAGCTCTCTAAATTGAAAACAAACGTTGTGAATATATATATTTATGGCTGAATATTTACTGCCCATGGTAAGGGATGCTTGAGTCTCTTTTCGGAAGATTAACATAAACGAGGGGGAAACCAATGGACCTAAACCCACTTATTGCTTCGCCCAGTAGATATGGATTAAACCAAAATATACTCTCCTGTAAATGTAATAGAACTCACCCCGGGAAGATACGGTTAGTTGAAAATGTACAAATCAATTATAGTAAATGGGAGATAATAGCAGTTCAATCCGGATAAGAGAAAACCAACGAACTGAATTTGATCCCCCAGAGAGACCGTCCTGGCTCAGACGTTGTTCAGTTCTTTGAGAAAAGTGTGCACTTCTCCCGGTGTGTTGAAGAGATGGCTTCGGGCTTTGTACTGAACTTTCATCCGCGCAGGGTGGATGAGGTAGCCAGTGATGTTCTTCTCCTTCAGTGCTTTGGAGGCAGGTCTGAACTGCTTGCGGCGTCTGGCGAGATCCGCGCTCATATCTGGGAAAAGGCAGACCCTCTTTCCATCGATGGTGATGTCCCCTTTGGCTCTTGCGAGTTGCAGTATCTTCTGTCTGTCTTGGAAACGGAGGAACCTGATCAGGACGGCTCGTGGGGGCTCATCTGGCCGGGGTTTCGGCGCTGATGTTCTGTGGGCGTGTTCGATTTCCAGCGGCTTGGTGAAGTTCATTATGCCTAGGACCTCCAGGATCCATTGAGTGAAGAAACGGACCGGGTCACGGCCCTCGCTGTCCTCTTTCAATCCCACCACACGGATATTACTACGTCTACTCTGGTTCTCCATCTGATCTACCTTGTTTTTGAGGTAGGCATTGTCCTTTTGCAGTTGTATCAAGACCTGGTCGTGTCTGGCGATGGTATCTTCAACTGTGCTAATGCGGAACTCTGCCTCAGTCGTTCTCAAAAGGAGATCATTCATGGAGGATTTCAGGTCGTCAATGGAAGAATGGAGTTCAGCCGATTTCTTATCAATTTTCAGAGAAAGACCTCTGTTACCATCCTGAATTTCCCGGAGGAGAGTAGCCAGCATGTCGGCAGGCTCGCAAGAGGCCGCTGAGAGCAACTGTCTGGAACTGTCGTCTGAGTTATGAGGGCTATCCGGTTCCGGTTGGAGCGAGTGGTCGCATCTGCACTTCGCTCCCGCGGGTAGTATAACTTTTTCATTATATTTCATTATAGCACAACGGTTTGATTTGTCTAATCTTAGCAATTTCTTCTCAGCTAGCTACATAGCCGTCTTTGTATCAAAGATAATTGCGTAATTATCGTATTTCGCCGTCCTAACGTAGTCTTCACTAGCCAGCTAGCTAACGTCCACTGATTAGCTGCACTGGAGAAACTATTACACTCAACTGAACGACGTGATTAGTGTAGTGTTAGCTAGCTACATAGCTGTCTTTGCTGTCTTCGTATCATCGTATCCAAGATAATTGTGTTGTTTAGGTTTAGAGTGTGTAGTCTTAGAGTGATTATCTTAATTTACCGAGGTTAGCTAGCCAGCTATTTGTCGTCCTTAACGTAGGTGACTCTGCTAGCTAGCCAACGCTAGCCAACGTCTTCTGTATAGAACTCAACAACCCGGTCGCATTCACAGGTAGTATCACATTTTCACTTCATTTCATTACAGTACAACGGTTTGATTTGTTTGATCGTAGCTAGCTACATAGCTAGCTACATAGCCGTCTTTGTATCAAAGATAATTGTGTAGTCTAGAGCGATTTTCTAGGTTCGCTAGCCAGCTATTGTCGTTCTTTTAACGCAACGTAACGTAAACAACACTGCTAGCTAGCCAGCTAGCCCCCGAATAGCAACACCGCAGAAACTATTACACTCAACGGAACGACTTGATTAGTGTAGTGTCAACAACGCACCCACTGCCAGCTGGCCTACTTCAGCAGTACTGTATCATTTTAATCATTTTTAGTCAATAAGATTCTTGCTACGTAGCTTAACTTTCTGAACATTCGAGACGTGTAGTCCACTTGTCATTCCAATCTCCTTTGCATTAGCGTAGCCTCTTCTGTAGCCTGTCAACTATGTGTCTGTTTATCCCTGTTCTCTCCTCTCTGCACAGACCATACAAACGCTCCACACCGCGTGGCCGCGGCCACCCTACTCTGGTGGTCCCAGCGCGCACGACCCACGTGGAGTTCAAGGTCTCCGGTAGCCTCTGGAACTGCCAATCTGCGGTCAACAAGGCAGAGTTCATCTCAGCCTATGCCTCCCTCCAGTCCCTCGACTTCTTGGCACTGACGGAAACATGGATCACCACAGACAACACTGCTATTCCTACTGCTCTCTCTTCGTCCGCCCACGTGTTCTCGCACACCCCGAGAGCGTCTGGTCAGCGGGGTGGTGGCACCGGGATCCTCATCTCTCCCAAGTGGTCATTCTCTCTTTCTCCCTTACCCATCTGTCTATCGCCTCCTTTGAATTCCATGCTGTCACAGTTACTAGCCCTTTCAAGCTTAACATCCTTATCATTTATCGCCCTCCAGGTTCCCTCGGAGAGTTCATCAATGAGCTTGATGCCTTGATAAGCTCCTTTCCTGAGGACGGCTCACCTCTCACAGTTCTGGGCGACTTTAACCTCCCCACGTCTACCTTTGACTCTTTCCTCTCTGCCTCCTTCTTTCCACTCCTCTCCTCTTTTGACCTCACCCTCTCACCTTCCCCCCCTACTCACAAGGCAGGCAATACGCTCAACCTCATCTTTACTAGATGCTGTTCTTCCACTAACCTCATTGCAACTCCCCTCCAAGTCTCTGACCACTACCTTGTATCCTTTTCCCTCTCGCTCTCATCCAACACCTCCCACACTGCCCCTACTCGGATGGTATCGCGCCGTCCCAACCTTCGCTCTCTCTCCCCCGCTACTCTCTCCTCTTCCATCCTATCATCTCTTCCCTCCGCTCAAACCTTCTCCCACCTATCTCCTGATTCTGCCTCCTCAACCCTCCTCTCCTCCCTCTCTGCATCCCTTGACTCTCTATGTCCCCTATCCTCCAGGCCGGCTCGGTCCTCCCCTCCCGCTCCGTGGCTCGATGACTCATTGCGAGCTCACAGAACAGGGCTCCGGGCAGCCGAGCGGAAATGGAGGAAAACTCGCCTCCCTGTGGACCTGGCATCCTTTCACTCCCTCCTCTCTACATTTTCCTCCTCTGTCTCTGCTGCTAAAGCCACTTTCTACCACGCTAAATTCCAAGCATCTGCCTCTAACCCTAGGAAGCTCTTTGCCACCTTCTCCTCCCTCCTGAATCCTCCCCCCCCCTCCTCCCTCTCTGCAGATGACTTCGTCAACCATTTTGAAAAGAAGGTCGACGACATCCGATCCTCGTTTGCTAAGTCAAACGACACCGCTGGTTCTGCTCACACTGCCCTACCCTGTGCTCTGACCTCTTTCTCCCTCTCTCTCCCAGATGAAATCTCGCGTCTTGTGACGGCCGGCCGTCCAACAACCTGCCCGCTTGACCCTATCCCCTCCTCTCTTCTCCAGACCATTTCCGGAGACCTTCTCCCTTACCTCACCTCGCTCATCAACTCATCCCTGACCGCTGGCTACGTCCCTTCCGTCTTCAAGAGAGCGAGAGTTGCACCCCTTCTGAAAAAACCTACACTCGATCCCTCCGATGTCAACAATTACAGACCAGTATCCCTTCTTTCTTTTCTCTCCAAAACTCTTGAACGTGCCGTCCTTGGCCAGCTCTCCCGCTATCTCTCTCTGAATGACCTTCTTGATCCAAATCAGTCAGGTTTCAAGACCAGTCATTCAACTGAGACTGCTCTCCTCTGTATCACGGAGGCGCTCCGCACTGCTAAAGCTAACTCTCTCTCCTCTGCTCTCATCCTTCTAGATCTATCGGCTGCCTTCGATACTGTGAACCATCAGATCCTCCTCTCCACCCTCTCCGAGTTGGGCATCTCCGGCGCGGCCCACGCTTGGATTGCGTCCTACCTGACAGGTCGCTCCTACCAGGTGGCGTGGCGAGAATCTGTCTCCTCACCACGCGCTCTCACCACTGGTGTCCCCCAGGGCTCTGTTCTTGGCCCTCTCCTATTCTCGCTATACACCAAGTCACTTGGCTCTGTCATAACCTCACATGGTCTCTCTTATCATTGCTATGCAGACGACACACAATTAATCTTCTCCTTTCCCCCTTCTGATGACCAGGTGGCGAATCGCATCTCTGCATGTCTGGCAGACATATCAGTGTGGATGACGGACACCACCTCAAGCTGAACCTCGGCAAGACGGAGCTGCTCTTCCTCCCGGGGAAGGACTGCCCGTTCCATGATCTCGCCATCACGGTTGACAACTCCATTGTGTCCTCCTCCCAGAGCGCCAAGAACCTTGGCGTGATCCTGGACAACACCCTGTCGTTCTCAACCAACATCAAGGCGGTGGCCCGTTCCTGTAGGTTCATGCTCTACAACATCCGCAGAGTACGACCCTGCCTCACACAGGAAGCGGCGCAGGTCCTAATCCAGGCACTTGTCATCTCCCGTCTGGATTACTGCAACTCGCTGTTGGCTGGGCTCCCTGCCTGTGCCATTAAACCCCTTCAACTCATCCAGAATGCCGCAGCCCGTCTGGTGTTCAACCTTCCCAAGTTCTCTCACGTCACCCCGCTCCTCCGTTCTCTCCACTTGCTTCCAGTTGAAGCTCGCATCCGCTACAAGACCATGGTGCTTGCCTACGGAGCTGTGAGGGGAACGGCACCTCAGTACCTCCAGGCTCTGATCAGGCCCTACACCCAAACAAGGGCACTGCGTTCATCCACCTCTGGCCTGCTCGCCTCCCTACCACTGAGGAAGTACAGCTCCCGCTCAGCCCAGTCAAAACTGTTCGCTGCCCTGGCCCCCCAATGGTGGAACAAACTCCCTCACGACGCCAGGACAGCGGAGTCAATCACCACCTTCCGGAGACACCTGAAACCCCACCTCTTTAAGGAATACCTAGGATAGGATAAGTAATCCCTCTCACCCCTCCCCCCTTAAGTTTTAGATGCACTATTGTAAAGTGACTGTTCCACTGGATGTCATAAGGTGAATGCACCAATTTGTAAGTCGCTCTGGATAAGAGCGTCTGCTAAATGACTTAAATGTAATGTAATGTAAATGGCTAATGCTAATCTTGCTAGCTGTAGCGTTATCGTTATCTTGGGAATCAACGATGTTTTGGTCGTCCTTCTTTCCTCTCGGTCGGAGGTCCATGGCTCTTTGGGAAGGTAAGTACTTGACAGTTTATCAGCCGATGTTAGAATATTGTTTCAACGTTGTTATTTAGGTACAAATAGAATAACTGCTCAGCTCCGCGGCATCACGTGCTCCCCAGAGGGTTTATTTTTAAAGGGAGAGTGCATATTAATCAATGTTTCAGTAAAAGTGCTGGTTTTAGCCACCTGGCTAATTTTCAACAGCAGTGCAGATAGACAATGAGCACACGCAAAGCAACAAAACAAAATGTCAGACCCTGCTCTGTTTCACCTGTCTTGTGCTTGTCTCCACCCCCACCAGGTGTCTCCCATTTGTCCCCATTATCTCCGGTGTATTTTCTGTTAGTTGCCATTTCTTCTTGTCCTGTGAAGTCCCACCAGCATGTTCCCATGTTTCCTGTGCTCTACTTTTTGTTTTTCTTACTCTTCCCAGTTCTGACCTTTCTGTCTGTCCTGACCTGTAGTTTTAAGAAAGGTAGAGTCCAGTTAGTTAGTGAGCTAATCACCTTTGTTCACATCTGACTCAGAAACCTCATTTATAGTGAAGACAGCTTGAGTCTCATTCACTGGCACTGAGCCCAAGAAACCAGTGGAGGAGAAGAGTGAGTACCTTGCCAGAGACAACAAAGTATGAGTTGAAGGCTGTTGCTATTTTGACTGCATCCTGTGATAGACTGACATTCACGTTGATTTCTAATATTTTTACAGTGTTACTATTGTCTTTCCCTGTCAGCTTCTTTAGATTCTCCCAGATCAATTTAGAATTTTCCTTAGCTTCACCAATTATGTTAATAAAAAATGTTTGCCCTGACCTGTCTGATTTCTTTCATTGTCTTATTTCTCTCAACATGGTAAACCTACATCTATCATGTTCTAATTTTGACTTCAGGGCTGTTTTTGGTGCATGATCTCGTTCTTTCACACAAATGATCAAGGAACCCACCAGGTACAACCCTAAATCCGTAAACATGGGCACCCTCATAGATATTATCCTGACCAAATTTCCCTCCAAATACACCTCTGCTGTTTTACAATCAGGATCTCAGCGATCACTGCTTCATTGCCTGCATCAGTAATGGGCCAGCGGTCAAACGATCACCCCTCATCACTGTCAAACGCTCCCTAAAACACTTCTGCGAGCAGGTTTTTCTAATTTGACCTGGCCCGGGTATCCTGTAAGGATATTGATCTCATCCCATCAGTTGAGGATGCCTGGTTGTTCTTCAAACGTAATTTAAATAAGCATGCCCCTTTCAGAAAATGTAGAACTAAGAGCAGATATAGCCCTTGGTTCACTCCAGACCTGATTGCCCTCGACCAGCACAAAAACATCCTGTGTACTGCACTAGCATCGAATAGTCCCCGGGATATGCAACTTTTCAGGGCAGTCAGAAACCAATACACACAGTCAGTTAGGAAAGCAAAGGATAGCTTTTTCAAAAATAAATTTGCATCCTGTAGCTCTAACTCCAAAAAGTTCTGGGACACTGTAAAGTCCATGAAGAATAAGAGCACCTCCTCCCAGCTGCCCACTGCACTGAGGCTAGGAAACACTGTCTCCACCGATAAATCCATGATATTCAAGAATTTCAAGAAGCATTTCTCTACGGCTGGCCATTCTTTCCTACTGGCTACCCCAACCCCAGCCAACAACTCCACACCCCCCACAGCTACCTGCCCAAGGCTCCCCAGCTTCTCCTTCACCCAAATCCAGATCGCAGATGTTCTGAAAGAGATGCAAAACTTGGACCCGTACAAATCAGCTGGACTAGACAATCTGGACCCTCTCTTCCTAAAGAATTCCACCGCCATTTTGTTGTTGCAACCCCTATTACAAGTCTGTTCAACCTCTCTTTTGTATCGTCTGAGATTGCTAAAGATTGGAAAGCATCCGCGGTCATCCTACCCTTCTAAGGGGGTGACACTCTAGACCCAAACTGTTACAGACCTATATCCATCCTGCCCTGCCTTTCTAAAGTCTTCGAAAGCCAAGGTAACAAACAGATCACTGACCATTTCGAATCCCACCGTACCTTCTCCACTGTGCAATCCAGTTTCCGAGCTGGTCACGGGTGCACCTCAGCCACGCTCAAGGTACTAACAATATCATAACCGCCATCGATAAAAGACAGTACTGTGCAGCCGTTTCCATCGACCTTGCCAAGGCATTCGACTTTGTCAATCACAGTATTCTTATCGGCAGACTCAACAGACTTAGTTTCTCAAATGACTGCCTCGTCTGGTTCACCAACTACATCTCATATAGAGTTCAGTGTGTCACATCGGGGGGCCTGTTGTCCAGACCTCTGGCAGTCTCTATGGGGGTGCCACAGGGTTCAAATCTCAGGCCAACTCTTTTGTATATGTCAATGATGTCGCTCTCGCTGCAGGTGATTCCTTGATCCACCTCTACGCAGACGACACCATTCTCGTTTTTGTACACTGTGTTAACAAACTTCCAAATGAGCTTCAATGACATACAACACTTCTTCTGTGGCCTCCAACTGCTCTTAAACGCTAGTAAAACTAAATGCATGCTCTTCAACCGATCGCTGCCCACACCCGCCCGCCCGACTAGCATCTCTACTCTGGACGGTTCTGACTTAGAACATGTGGACTACTACAAATACCTAGGTGTCTGGCTAGACTGTAAACTCTCCTATAGTAGGCAACCCAGACTTGCCAAAAGCCCCGAGGGATGCCAACTTTAATCTTTGGCATACTCTAGGAATCAGGACCTTTTCAGACCTATTTCATCAGAAAACCACTACACTGAAATCCTTTCAAGAGCTCTGCAGTGAATTCGATGTGCCAAGATCCCATTTTCTTTTAAGTATCTTCAAATTAGACATGCAATTTCCTCATTTACCTCCAAGACGAGGTTTAGAACTCAGTTGAATGAAGTTGAAACCCTTCTTGTCACAGCACAATCCATTAAAGGCAAAATATCTTACATCTATAGACTCCTTTCTGAGAAAGGAAGCTCCTCCTTTATTCCTTTGAAAATCATCTGGGAAAAGGACCTTGGTCTGACTATCAGTGATGAGTTATGGGCAGAGGTTTGCGACAGGGTATACTGCTCCTCTACCAGTGTAAAAATGAAAGAATCTAATTACAAATGTTTGTACAAATTTTATTATACTCCTTTGAGGCTCCATGGAATGAAAACAGATATGTCTCATAACTGTAAAAGATGTACCTCTGAAAGTGTAACCTATATGCATGTATTTTGGAGCGGTAGGGAGATTGTCAGATTCTGGCAATCTGTACATACGGCTGCACAGAAAATACTAGAGGTACAGTTTGATATGATCCCGTGTATCTACCTTCTTAATGCCCAGCAGGACTTTGTTCTTTGATTCTGACAGAGAAAATTTGCTTATGACTATTACATACTTTGCTAAGAAATGCATTCTCCTATTGTGGGCCTCTAATACCCCCTACATTTAAAATGTGGATTGACCAGATTGTTGACTTTCTTCCTCTTGAAACGCTCACTTATGACCTCCACAAGAGACAGCCCAAGTTTGATAGACTCTGGTCTCCACTATTCAACTATATTTCAAACTGGACAGAGTGAACGGGGTGACAAGGGAAATGCGCAGATACATGTTGTGTAAGGTACTGTAAAACCTAAAAACGAATTATTGGCCCATCGTCTCAGCGAATGCTTGAAATAGCTGATAAGAACCTTGATAGTGCTGCTGCAAATGTTATATGTTTTTTTTGTGTGTTTTTATTTTAATTTAGTTTTTGAGTACGTGTGCGTATGTGTGTGTGTATGTATATGTACGTATGCATGTATGTATGTATATATATATATGTACAAAGGAAAATATATAGATTAAGAAAAATAAATGCTTTTATTTGACTTTATCATTCATTTTAATTGTATTTTTATTTTTTCAAATGTATTATTATTTTTTGACTTTTTATTTTTTTAAAGCCTGTCACATCTGTGAATGTGGAATGTGTTTTGTTGGTTGATTGAAAAACAAGAAAACTTAATAAAACTTTAAATTGAATAAAAAAATGGAAAAGTGGTGTGTGCATATATATTCACCCCTTTTTCTATGAAACCCCTAAATAACATCTGGTGCAACCAATTACAATCAGAAGTCACATAATTAGTTAAATGAAGCCCACCTGTACGCAATCTAAGTGTCACATGATCTGTCACATGATCACACCTGTTCTGAAAGGCCCCAGAGTATGCAACCGCACAAAGCAAGGGGCACCACCAAGCAAGCGGCACCATGAAGACCAAGGAGCTCTCCAAACAGGTCAGAAACAAAGTTCTGGAGAAGTACAGATCAGGGTTGAGTTATAAAAAATATTTGAAACTTTGAAAATCCTACGCAGCACCAATAAATATATATTGGCACCACAAGAATATGGCACCACAACAAACCTGCCAAGAGGGGGCTGCCCACCAAAACTCATGGACCAGGCAAGGAGGGCATTAATCAGAGGCAACAAAGAGACCAAAGATAACCCTGAAGGAGATGCAAAGCTCCACAGCTGAGATTGGAGTATCTGTCCGTAGGACCACTTTAAGCACATTCCACAGAGTGAAGAGTGGCCAGAAAAAAGGCATTGCTTAAAGAAAAAAAATAAGCAAACACGTTTGGTGTTTGCAAAAAGGCATGTTGGAGACTCCAAACATATGGAAGAAGGTAATCTGGTCAGATAAGACTAAACTTGAGCTTTTTGGCCATCAAGGAAAATGCTATGTCTGGCGCAAACCCGACACCTCATCACCCCGAGAACACCATTCCCACAGTGAAGCATGGTGGTGGCAACATCATGCTGTGGGGATGTTTTTCATCAGCAGGTACTGGAAAACTGGTCAGAATTGAAGGAATGATGGATGGTGCTAAATACATGGAAATTCTTGAGAGAAACCTGTTTCAGTCTTCCAGAGATTTGAGACTGGGATAGAGGTTCACCTTCCAGCAGGACAATGGCACTGAGCATACTGCTAAATCAACACTCGAGTGGTTTAAGGGGAAACATTTAAATGTCTTGGAATGGCCTAGTCAAAGCCCAGACCTCAATGCAATTGAGGTATGGGTGTGAGTTAAAGATTGTGGTGTGAGTTAAAGATTGCTGTACACCAGCGGAACCCATCCAACTCGAAGGAGCTGAAGCAGTTTTGCCTTGGGGGGGGGGGGTAGTTATGCAAGTTATGCAAGTTCTGTTTTTGTTTTGTTTGTTTGTTACAAAATATGTTGTATCTTCAAAGAGGTAGGCATGTTGTGTAAATCAAATGATACAGACCCTCCCAAAAAAATCTATTTTAATTCCAGGTTGTAAGGCCACAAAATAAGAAAACTGCCAAGGGGTGTGTATGCTTTCGCAAGCCACTGTAAACAAAGATAAACAATCCAACATTACTTTAAGACATGAAGCTCAGTCAATATTTGAAAATGTCAAGAACTTCCAAGTGCAGTCGCAAAAACCCTCAAGCTCTATGATGAAATTGGCTCTCATGAGGACCGCCACAGGAAAGGAAGACCCAGAGTTACCTCTTTTTTTGTCTATCTTTTATGTAACCTTTATTTAACTAGGCAAGGCAGCAGACAATAAGTTCAGTAGAGTTACCAGCCTCAGAAAATGCAGCCCAAATATATGCTTCACCGAGTTTAAGTAACAGACACATCTCAACATCAACTGTTCAGAGGAGACCGCGTGAATCAGGCCTTCATGGTCAAATTGCTGCAAAGAAACCACTACTAAAGAGCACCAATAAGAAGAGACTTGATTGAGTCAAGAAACACGAGCAACGGACATTAGACTGGTGGAAATCTGTCCATTGGTCTGATGAGTCCAAATTTGAGATGTTTGGTTCCAACCACTGTGTCTTTGTGAGACGCAGAGTTGGTGAACGGATGATCTCGCAAGTGTGGTTCTCACCGTGAAGCAAGGAGGAGGTGTGATGGTGTGGAGGTGCTTTGCTAATGACACTTTCTGTGATTTATTTAGAGTTTAAGGCACACTTAACCAGCATGGCTACCACAGCATTCAGCAGCGATACGCCATCCCATCTGGTTTGCGCTTAGTGGGACTATCATTTGTTTTTCAACAGGACAATGACCCAAAACACCTCCAGGCTGTGTAAGAGCTATTTTACCAAGAAGGAGAGTGATGGCGTGCTGCATCAGATGACCTGGCCTCCACAATCACCGGACCTCAACCCAGTTGACATGGTTTGGGATGATTTGGACCACAAAGTGAAGAAAAAGCAGCCAACAAGTGCTCAGCATATGTGGGAACTCCTTCAAGACTGTTGTAAAAGCATTTGAGGTTAAGTTGGTTGAGAAAATGCCAAGAGTGTTCAAAGCTGTCATCAAGGCAATGGGTGGCTAATCTGAAGATTCTAAAATATATTTTGATTTGTTTAACACTGTTTTTGGTTACTACATGATTCCAATTGTGTTATTTCATAGTTTTGATGTCTTCACTATTATTCTACAATGTAGAAAATAGTTAAAACAAAGAAAACCCTATGAATGAGTAGGTATGTCCAAACCTTTGACTGGTGCTGTAAATCAATAGTTTTTTGTATTCTGAAAATGTCTGAAACATTAACTTTCTTGACCATGCTATAGGTCATGTAACTGTTTGTTACACACAATATGCTTTGTGGACTTCACCGGACAGATGTTGAATTCGAGAACTTTTTGGAATGACACTGCAAATGTTCAAGTACCCCTCTAGTAATCCCTTGGGTTTAGCTCATGGGTCCCAGATGACTCGAGAGTGATATATATATTTTCAATGTTTTCTGACTGCTGGGTTTAGGCCGTTTAGTTTTGATTGGGGGTAGTTTGGTAGCGCAATTAACTATCCCTCGTGCTTGCACTGGATGCGAGGAACTAATTAAAACAGCTTGCGTGCCAGAAGCAGAGTCAGTAATCGCGTATTGGGACTTGTCTACACTTATGTCTGGACAGTCAAAGTTCGTCTTGGAGACGGACCACTCAAGAGAAATCATGGAACCATAGCACTCCACTGCCATCCACTGCTTTCCACTCTGGTGAGTTTTTATAGCTTGGTGGTGTTAGGCCCAAGGTTGAAGTGTCCGTCCCTGGAGAGCAGGAGGGTAGTCAACAGGTAGCTTAGCAGTTTCCGATAGGTGTTGAAGGATGTGTTTGTTACTCCCAAGTGTTTCAGTAAAGTAGGAAGTTAGGTAGTCTTGGCCATTAATCAGGACATCATGCTGTGTCCTGTCCGGAGATGGCATTCCCCGACTCCGACAGTAGATTCTTTGTGTCATCCCAGCAAGGATGCACTGAAATTATCAAGAGAACACAGCTTCATAGCTGACAATTTTACTAGAGTTATAACGCATAATTGCGCTTTAAATCTTTGTGAGTTATTTAGCTATGGTCGGCGTACACAACCTGGTCTCAGAGCATTTCGTATTATTCTGTATCTAAAGCCGAGACACTCTACTGTGGTTAGAGTGGATAGTTGGTCGGAGTGGGCGTAAAACGCGAATGTCTAGCAACCTAAAGGTTGTGAGTTTGAATGTCAATAACGGACAACTTTAGCATTTTAGCTAATTAACAACTTTTCAACAACTTACTACTTTTAGATACTTTGCAACTACTTAGAATGATAGGTAACCTTTCCCCCAACCTTAACCCTTTTAGCTAACCCTTCCCTGAACCTTAACCATTTAACCAAACTCCTAAACTTAACCCTAACCCTAACCCCTAGCCTTGCTAATGTTAGTGAGCTAGCTAACATTAGCTACCTAGCTATAATTCTTAAAATATCATATATTTTGCAAATTTGCAATTTACATTTTGTAGCTTTGCAAACTCACAACACATAATATGATTTGTAATTCGTAATATATCAGACAAAATGGGTGATGAACATCCACAAATTAATGCATATCATACGAAACATAACCTATCAAACTAAAAGCTTGTCTTGAATTCTCACACCCTGATCTGTTTCACCCACCTCCAGGTGTCGCTCATCTTCCCCATTATCCCCTGTGTTTTTATACCTATGTGCTCTGTTTGTCTGTTGCCAGTTCATCTTGTTTGTTCAAGTCAACCAGCGTTTTGTCCAAGCTCCTGCTTTTTCCATTTTCTCGCCCTCCTGGTTTTGACCGTTGGCTGTCCTGACCCCGAGCCCACCTGCCTGACCACTCTGCCTACCCCCGACCCTGAATCTGCCTGCCGACCTGTACCTTTGTCCCCCTCTGGATTTCCGAACTCTGCCTTTCCCTGATCCTGATCCTGCCTGCCACCCGGTACCGTTGCCCCACCTCTGGTTTACTGACCCCTGCCTGCCTTGACCTGTCTATTATTAAACCAATATTAAACTATTGTTTATTCGATGTGGGCTGTATCTGGGTCTTACCTTCATACCTGATAGATTTACATACAGAATAATACAGAATGCTCTGAGACCAGGTTGGCATACACCTGCTCTTTTAGATAAAATAACAGAATATGGAGGAGAAGCAGCACCTGCCATACCACTATCCCTTCGATCTGCTATCTTTCTTTACAGTATTAGGAGAACCAACAAGTTGAATACGTATTGGCTCAAGACTTTTCAGCTTTTCCTTTTTTATTAACTTGTACATTATTTCTGCAAACATAATTCCACTGACATTATGGGGTTTTGTGTGTAGGCCACAAAATATATGTATAAAAAGTCAAGGGGTGTGACGTGTGAACACTTTCAGAAGGCACTATATGCAGCGCTAAGGTAGAAAAAGGAGGGTTATGTTGCTCCCTTGTGGCTGCCTGGAGCAGATGTCACTTACCTTGCCTTGCCCATCCTGGCTTCTCAGAGTTCTGTTGGCTTCGCTCATTCTCTGGAATGTTCCCCATCCTGAGATCCCTCCCTCTCCTGAGGAGGATAGCTTGGTGACCTGGGGAGAGATGGAGGATGAGTACTGAGACAATGGGCACAACTGCCATTATACATGAAATACTTTATAATGTACACTCTATACACACACAAGTATTTGGATTAGCCTATTATAGCCACACCCGTTGCTGACAGGTGTATAAAATCAAGCACACAGCCATGCAATCTCCGTAGATAAACATTGGCAGTAGAATGGCCATACTGAAGAGGTCAGTGACTTTCAACATGGCGACGTCATACGATGCCACCTCGCGTTCTCTGGAGTGATGAATCACACTTCACCATCTGGCAGAATGACGGACAAATCTGGGTTTGGTTGATGCCAGGATAACGCTACCTGCCCGAATGCATTGTGCCAACTGTAAACTGTGTTGGAAGAATAATGGTCTGGAGCCCCTTAGTTCCAGTAACGCTACAGTATACAATGAATAACATTCTAGACGATGCTGTAGTACTTCCAACGTTGTGGCAACAGTTTGGGGAAGACCCTTTCCTGTTTCAGAATGACAATCCCCCCTTGCACAAAGCGAGGTCCATGACCGGCCAGCACAGAGCCCTGACCTCAACCCCGTCAAACACCGTTGGGATGAATTGGAACGCCGACTGCGAGCCAGGCCTAATCGCCCAAAGCCTGACGTCACTAATGCTCTCGAGGCTGAATGGAAGCAAGTCCCCGCAGCAATGTTCCAACATCTAGTGGAAAGCCTTCCCAGAAGAGTTGAGGCTGTTATAGTAGCAGATGGGTGGGACCAACTCCATACTAATGCCCATGATCTTGAAATTAGATGTTCGACAAGCAGGCGTCCACATACCTTTGGTCATGTAGTGTACACTGATGCCCTACTCCATCAGCTAGGCGTATCCTCCATCAGATTTGTGTACCACTGTTGTCACCACTATTTTGTTGAGCTAAGTAATGCCATGATGTGCATGTTAGATAATGACAGGGTGATAGTGTAAATGCACAAAGTGCTAAATGACACTATAATTGAGGACCATAAAGAGTTCAATTGTGTTTTGCACACTGTGATGTAGTACCACTCAACATAGAACTATGAGACGTATACCACTGAGACCGGTAGAAGGAACATGCAATGCTCTTTGATACATCTCTCATAAATAGATGACACGGGTCAAAGACAATGCTATTCAGTGCAATCAAACCGTCGGGGATAGTACAACTGATCCAAGCTGTAGTAGATAAAACATTGGCAATTTACAAAGTTCCCCAAACTTCAGAATGAGCTAGAGCACGGCTCTTCAACCCTGCTCCTGGAGAACTACCCTCCTGTAGGTTTTCACTCCAACCCCAGTTGTAACTGACCTGATTCAGCTGATTTAACGAGCTTATTGTTATCATCATGTGCACTTGTTTTGGGTTGGAGTGAAAACCAACAGGACAGTAGCTCTCCAGGGAAAAGTAGTTCAAAGATATTTTCAAACACAACATGTTTTAAAACATATACTTGTTTCCGTTTCGCTGAATTTAGGCTGGAACTTCAACACTTGAAAAATCAGGTTTGTCAGCAAGGCTGTCACTTACCACGGTCCTCCCTGTGGTTCCGTATGTCTCATTGGTCTCTTGGGTCATCTCATTGGTCTCCTGAGCAAGCTGTCCGATCAGAGAAGAGAGTCAAGCACAGCATAAATGGCCTCTGCCGAGTACCCAAAAACCGGATGTTTCGGTTTTCAGAGGATATCGAAAGAGAGCTTTTGAACCAAGGTGACACTCTTAACATTACTGGATTGGTTGAACAGTGCAGAAGAGAACGTCCCCCAACATTTTTTTTCATCTCGTCAAGACCAGTATGTAGAGCAAGGGTCTCCAACCCTGTTCCTGGAGAGCTACGCTCCTGTATATTTCTGCTCCAACCCCAAATTTAACTAACCTGGTTCAGTTTATCAACCAGCTAATTAGAATCAGGTGTGCTAGATTACGGTTGGATTGAAAACCTACAGGAAAGTAGCTCTCCAACAACAAGAATCTAGTTTCAGGCATTTCCTTTAAACGACAGGGATTTAGACCGTGATCACTGTGTTGTCGTGAAATGGTGGAAGATGGAGTACAGATGTAGGATCTTAATTTGATCACCCCTTTGCAGTATAAATGCAAGAAATGTAAAACTTTTAGTGCATTTGAGGTTTAAAAAGGCTTCTGAAGTTTGTCATTTCCACTTTTACATTTCAGACTTAATTTTCCCTTACGAAAACTGATGGCACTTTATAATACCTCCAATTACAAAGCATTTATAATGGAATAGTAAATAGTTAATTTAATTTAATTTATGAATCATTACTCCAGTCATGAGATGTTTAATATAGGTCCTTATAAACCATTTACTAATCATTAGTTAAGTATTTTTGCGTGGGCTATTTATACTTTATAAATACTTTATAAATGTTTTGAGTGACATTGGTGAAACAAATGTTGCAAGGATTTGAGGAAGAGTAATGGGAATGTTTTTTTTGCTAATGTTTTTGCAACCTTTCAAATGCAAACTAATCATTAAACAGGGAAAGGTATTCTACACACAACAGCTGGCAGGACCAGCCAGTTTTTGTCTAGTGGGTTTGTATTCTTTCCTTGCTACTGATATGTGCTTTCATTGCTTCACTCTTTAAACAGCAGACAATTTTTCACACAAGGCTTTGCTTGGCTGGACCTTTACTGGGCAGGTAGTAACTATTTAAACGTAATAGGATAGCTCAGCAAAAATAAATATTCCCGTAGTCCTTTCCTTACCTCGTAAGCAGTCTATGGACCGCTCTTAATCTCTCGTAGACAGACTGTAAATGCTCTGTAATAGCTATTGTAAATTGGACAGTGCAGTTAGATTAACAAGAATGTATCCTTTCTGCCGAAATAAGACATGTCTATGTCCTGGAAAGTTTGCTGTTACTTACAATGTCACGCTAATCACATTAGTGCGCGTTAGCTCAACCGTCCCGGTATAGGTTTAACAGATAGAATATCTACCAATGGCATGTCCAAATTACACTGGTCACACAAAACTTTTCTAAAGTATTTCTCAAGTAAAAATAGCCCACACCTTAGACAAGGCCATGCAAAAAGACAAGTAATGATTATTTAATGGTTTATAAGGATCTATATTAAATATCTTATAAATGATCTTACGAATCATTATTAAATACGTTAAACGTTGTTTACAAATGTGTGAATAACTAGGTTACTAACATTTACAAATGTGCGAGTAATGATTAATAAATTATGAATAAACCATTTACTAATGCATTAGAATTATGTGACGTTTTAATAAAGTGCTACCTGAAAATGTATCAACGCCTACAAAAATGTCCATGAATTATAATCCACATAATAATTCACATTTCCTGTTGGTGCAGCATTATTTCCCTGCAGAAGCAAACTGGCTCAGATTAAGCTAGCTACTACATCTGTATATAGTAACTAGTCTTGTTGTTGCTGTTGAAAGAGTTAATAACATGATTATATGAAGAGGTGTAGCGTAGCAGATAGAGCGGTAAAGGTAGATAGTAACTAGCTCTGTCCAACAGTAGGGCTATCTTACAGTTTGGAGACTTGGCTCTAACTCATTCTCCTTTGACAAGCTGATGGCATGCTTGTACCAACAAGTCCATCCTGTTTAGGAAACCATCATAAAAGATTATTCACTATATAATTTAGCGCACCTCATAAATCTTCTAAATCTCACTAATGTTTACTATGCCCTCTAGTGCACACTGTGCCCTACACAATCCACTATTTTAAATATCTTAGTTCACATTACTTCACTCTATTTTATTCCGTACACTCCATACATCTCTAGTACTAGTAGTAGTAGTACTACTAGTACTACTATGATATGCCTTTGTTTTGTACTTTACCCCTGAAACTCCCATACGGACTTGGGAGTGGCGAAGGTTGAGAGCCATGCGTCCCCTGAAAGACGATCCTGCCAAGCCGCACTGCTTCTTGACACAATGCTCGCTTAACCCGGAAGCCAGATGCACCAATGTGTCAGTCGCAACACCATCCAACCGGCAACCGTGGTCAGCTTGCAGGCTCCCGGCCCGCCACAAGGAGTCGCTAGAACACGACGGGACAAGGAAATCCCGGCCGGCCAAACCCTCCCCTAACCTGGAAGTCGCTGGGCCAATTGTGCACCGCCTCATGGGTTTCCAGGTCATGATGCAGTGCCTTAGACTGCTGTGCTACTCGGGAGGCCGCTGTCTGTACTGTATTCTATACTTAATACAAAAGACAAGTCATCCAAGCCGATCAACTAGGCCTACAGGTGTAACTGCCACCTTTGCCGGGGCCACCAACACATTATTTTAGCAGACTGGTTCATGTTCCCTGCTCAGTCAAACTAGACATGGAAGTGTGGTTTGGAGAATGGACATGTGCTCATGAGAATGGACATGTGCTCATGGAGAGTGTGGTTTGGAGAATGGACATGTGCTCATGAGTCACAAGTCGAGAGTCACACCCAAATCATGTATGTGTGCTATTTTACTGTCTCTCATTGGTACAACAGAAAATAAATGATGCTTGTGGTGACAGAACATGCTTTCGTTTGTGCTTTCCATACTTATATAGTACATATTAGAGGGAAACACACACCCTACACAGAGTCACCTGTAACTGTCATTGTATTAATGACTTCTATTAACTCTATTAACTCCACCTAAACACAGCTCACAAAGCCATACAACGAATCGGTCAAATGACTAAAACATCAGGCATAATGCACAATAAGGCACAGACGCTTGGGTTGAGTAAAGTCCCTTTTCTTTAACTGACATGCACATATATACACACACACACACACACACACACACACACACACACACACACACACACACACACACACACACACACACACACACACACACACACACACACACACACACACACACACACACACACACACACACACACACACACACACACACACACACACACACACACACACACAGCATTGAAAAACCTCAAACCCTTGTGAAGCAGAAAGAGATGTTAAAGACAAAATTAAGAAGAAGAAGAGAGGAAAGTAAGGATAGTGGCCAGTTTACCTTTATGCCTATGGTGGCCTGCTTCATTCCATCTACCACGTCCACGGCTACATGGTTGGAAGTGGTGCGAGCCAAGATCAACATGGGCTCACCCTAAGAGAGAGGGACAGAGGACGAGAGAGAGGAGGAGGGAAAATGAGAGATGAGGAGAGGAGGAGTGGTCGCAGGAGAGAGGAGTGGTGGCAGGAGAGAGGAGGAGTGGAGGCAGGAGAGAGGAGTGGAGGCAGGAGAGAGGAGGAGTGGAGGCAGGAGAGAGGAGGAGTGGAGGCCAGAGAGAGGAGGAGTTGAGGCCGGAGAGAGGAGGAGTGGAGGCAGGAGAGAGGAGGAATGGAGGCAGGAGAGAGGAGGAGTGGAGGCAGGAGAGAGGAGGAGGGAGGCAGGAGAGAGGAGGAGTGGAGGCAGGAGAGAGGAGGAGTGGAGGCAGGAGAGAGGAGGAGTGGAGGCAGGAGAGAGGAGGAGTGGAGGCAGGAGAGAGGAGGAGTGGAGGCAGGAGAGAGGAGGAGTGGAGGCAGGAGAGAGGAGGAGTGGAGGCAGGAGAGAGGAGGAGTGGAGGCAAGAGAGAGGAGGAGTGGAGGCCGGAGAGAGGAGGAGTGGAGGCCGGAGAGAGGAGGAGTGGTGGCAGGAGAGAGGAGGAGTGGAGGCCGGAGAGAGGAAGAGTGGAGGCAGGAGAGAGGAGGAGTGGAGGCCGGAGAGAGGAGGAGTGGAGGCCGGAGAGAGGAGTGGAGGCAGGAGAGAGGAGGAGTGGAGGCAGGAGAGAGGAGGAGTGGAGGCAGGAGAGAGGAGGAGTGGAGGCAGGAGGAGAGGAGGAGTGGAGGCAGGAGAGAGGAGGAGCGGTGGCAGGAGAGAGGAGGAGTGGAGGCCGGAGAGAGGAGGAGTGGAGGCAGGAGAGAGGAGGAGTGGAGGCAGGAGAGAGGAGGAGTGGAGGCCGGAGAGAGGAGGAGTGGAGGCAGGAGAGAGGAGGAGTGGAGGCAGGAGAGAGGAGGAGTGGAGGCAGGAGAGAGGAGGAGTGGAGGCAGGAGAGAGGAGGAGTGGAGGCAGGATAGTGGAGGCAGGAGAGAGGAGGAGTGGAGGCAGGAGAGAGGAGGAGTGGAGGCCGGAGAGAGGAAGAGTGGAGGCAGGAGAGAGAAGGAGTGGAGGCAGGAGAGAGGAGGAGTGGAGGCAGGAGAGAGGAGGAGTGGAGGCCGGAGAGAGGATGAGTGGAGGCAGGAGAGAGGAGGAGTGGTGGCAGGAGAGAGGAGTGGAGGCAGGAGAGGTTAGCAGAGATGATTGGAAAAGAAGAGGAGTTTAGGAAAGCAGTAGAGGAACGAGAAGGAGAAAAGGGGTGAGGAGAGAAGAGAACATTAAAAGTTATTACAACATGAAACATGTCAGATTACATACAGAGGGAGAACACCTGTCTTGCCATGAGTACGTACCAGTAAAGACCTGTCATACCCAGACCTGCCACATGCAGACTCAATGACCACAATGATGTAAGCACATCACTGCCCGGTAAGGGATTGTATTGGACACTCCTGTCTGTGTGCTGAACACCCCAAACATTGCACATTGTGCACAAATAAATAGCTAATAAACCTATATTATTACTGCACACACACACAAGAGCACACACTTGCACGCGTAACCCACATGCCCACACCCCCACACACCTTGCATGCGGAGCCCCCTCCCTCCTCGTTGTAGTTGATAAGAGTCTGGTTTCCGTCCTCTTGCAGATTGAGGGGGAGGTGTGTGAACGTCTTACCGCCACACTCACACAGCAGGAGGAAAAGCAGCAGCACTGGAAGAGGGACACACAACCACAGTGTCACTACTAACAGTCGTACGTATAACATAGCATTTTACAGTACGAACAACTCAAGGGTGTATAAAGTCATGGTTGCATAACACTTCATAGCATGTCACTGCTATATTACTGCTACCTGATCAACATGTTCTAGCAATATTGCATCACAAGTTTGATCTAAATTCGATAGATGTGATTTGGATTAGACTGAATTGGTATCTTTCAAATCTTTCTCCACTCCAGATTTCAGGCTATAAAAGCACTACGGTTAGTTCTAAGACTGTCTGAGTAACTGACTTTACTGATTGTCCGCCTACTCTCTTAACTATCCCTTATCTCTATCTACAGTACTCCATACCTATTCCCTTCGAACTCACGTAAGAGGAGAAGCAGTCCAGCCAGCAGTAGTCCTATAGCGGCCAAGCCCAGGCTGGAGGTCAGGGGTAGAGAGGCCCTACACTTGTCCCCTCCCCCACAGTCACACACCATAACCTCGACAGTGTCATTTACAACCATCCCTTGCTGGTCCTGGATCACCAGAGGTACTGTGTAGTTACCGTACGGCAGACTCTTGAGACTGACCAGACCCGCCTCCACACCTGACCACCAGGGAGAAAGAAAGAGAGAGAGGTGGAAGGAGAGGAAAAGAAGATAGGGGGTTATTTATACTCAATGCTGTGCAGCGTTGAAGGACCTGACATCTCAGTATTTTTCTGTATTTTTCCAGGTGAACAGGTTGTGTTGAGATTGGCTGAAATGTCCATGTGTATTTATGGACTTTGTAAGAGGTCTATGACAGCTATACAACCCTTCAGCTCTGTACGGAAATAGCCGATCAATGTATATCAGGATAAATGCAGAGCTTTGGTGTGTGTGTGTATATGGATGTGTGTGATTCTGCTAACCAGTGGCAGGGTCCAGTTTCCAGCGGCTCTTCAGTGCTTTGTCTCCGTCGTCCGCTCCCAGGGAGAGGAAACAGGGGCATCCAAAGGGATGGTTGTCCTTGTCTGATACCGGCACAATCACCTTGTTACCACACATCACCAGCTTCTTCTCCACCACATAGGGTGTGTTATCATTGATATCCCCCAGGTGGACCAGAATGGTGCCTGTAGCCGTGGCAGGGGGCTCCCCTGAGAAACGAAGACAGAGACGTTGAATACTCTATTATGCTCAAAACACATATGCACAGTTGAAGCGGGATGTTTAGCAAACTATATTTAAACAGATTTTTTCACAATTCCTGACATTTAATCTCGGTAAAAATTCCCTGTTTAAGGTCAGTTAGGATCACCACTTTATTTTAAGAATGTGAAATGTTAGATTAGTAGTACAGAGAATGATTTATTTCAGCTTTTATTTCTTTCATCATATTCCCAGTGGGTCAGAAGTTTACATACACTCAATTAGTATTTGGTAGCATTGCCTTTAAATTGTTTAACTTGGATCAAACATTTCAGGTAGCCTTCCACGAGCATCCCACAACAAATTGTGTGAATTTTGGCCCATTCCCCCTGACAGAGCTGGTGTAACTGAGTCAGGTTTGTAGGCCTCCTTGCTTGCACACGCTTCTTCAGTTCTGCCCACAAATTTTCTATGGGATTGAGGTCAGGGCTTTGTGATGGCCACTCCAATACCTCGACTTTGTTGTCCTTAAGAAATTTTGCCACAACTTTGGAAGTATGCTTGGGGTCATTGTCCATTTGGCAGACCCATTTGCGACCAAGCTTTCACTTCCTGACTGATGTCTTGAGATGTTGCTTCAATATATCCACGTAATTTTCCTGCGTCATGATGACATCTATTTTGTGAAGTGCGCTAGTCCCTCCTGCAGAAATTACCCCCACAACATGATGCTGCCACCCCCGTGCTTCGGCTTGCAAGCCTCCCTCTTTTTCCTCCATTCATAACGATGGTCATTATGGCCAAACAGTTCTATTTCTGTTTCATCAGACCAGAGGAAATTTCTCCAAAAAGTACTTTCTTTGTCCATATGTGCAGTTGCAAACCGTAGTCTGGCTTCTTTATGGCGGTTTTGGAGCAGTGGCTTCTTCCTTGCTGAGCGGCCTTTCAGGTTATGTGTTATGCAGGTGAGTGAGGACCCAAAAGCGACTTAACAGAAACTGAGTTTATTAAAGTCCAAACAGAGATAACATAATCCTCAATCCTTTACAGGAAATGTCCAAACGGGGAAAACATAAATCCTCTAGTTGTTGAGGGGGATTGCAGGATAAGCGGCAACAGACTGCAGGTCCCTTCGGGTAGGCGCGGGACGTAGCGGACAGAGACACCTGCTCACACGCAGCATCTGAAGATAAGGCAAAACACGACAGGACGGAACAAGGACACAGCATACAGCAAACAAGAATCCGACAAGGACAGAGGCAGAAACCGAGAGAGAAATAGAGACCTAATCAGAGGGCAAAATAGGGGACAGGTGTGAGAGAGTAAACAAGGTCGTTAGGAGAATGAGGAACAGCTGGGAGCAGGAACGGAACGATAGAGAGAGGGGGATAGAGAGAGGGAAAGAAACCTAATAAGACCAGCAGGGGGAAACGAATAGAAGAGAAAGCACAGGGACAAGACATGACAATATTTGACAATACATGACATTATGTCAAAATAGGATTAATTTTACTGTGGATATAGATACTTTTATACCTGTTTCCTCCAGCATATTCACATGGACCTTTGCTGTTGTTCTGGGATTGATTTTGCACTTTTTGCACCAATGTACATTCATCTCTAGGTGACAGAACGCGTCTTCTTCCTGAGCGGTATGACGGCTGCGTGGTCAAATGTTTTTTACACTTACGTACTATTGTTTGTACAGATGAACGTGGTACCTTCAGGCATTTGAAATTGCTTCCAAGGATTAACCAGAGTTGTAGAGGTCTACAATCTGAGGTCTTGGCTGATTTATTTTGAATTTCCCATGATGTCAAGCAAAGAGGCACTGAGTTTGAAGGTAGACCTTGAAATACATCCACAAGTACACCTCCAATTGACTGAAATAATGTCAATTAGCCTATCAGAAGCTTCTAATGCCATGACATCAATTTCTGGAATCTTCCAAGCTGTTTAAAGGCACAGTCAACTTAATGTATGTAAACTTCTGACCCACTAGAATTGTGATACAGTGATTTATAAGTGAAATAATCTGATCTGTAAACAATTGTTGGAAAAACAAGTTTTAATGACTCCAACCGCATGCAAGCACACACCACACACACAAACACATGCACACATACACACTACACACTAACCGTTGTCTATGGCTTGGATTAGAATAGTGTAGATGTTGTCTTTGTCGACGTAAGGTGACTCCCGGTCCATCTTCTTCACTGTAGTAACCTCTCCTGTCTTGGGATCTATGGTGAACCAGCCTGCTGGGTCCTCAAATAACTCATACCTGGTCAGGACATGGAGAGGACAGACGGACAGACAGACAGGCAGGCAGACAGGCAGACAGGTCAACACATGGCTTTTCCTTACTGCCATAAGTAATAATGGTGAAACCAACTTACACAAAGGCTTCAAATAATGTGCAGATGCTTAATGTGAACACACAATTTCAATATACACTACATGACCAAAAGTATGTGGACTCCTGCTCTTTAAACATCTCATTCCAAAATCATGGGCATAAATATGGATTTGGTTCCCCTTTGCTGCTATAACAGTCTCCACTCTTCTGGCAAGGCTTTCCACTAAATGTTGGAACACTGCTGCGGACACTTGCTTCCATTCAGCCACAAGAGCATTATTAGTGAGCTCATTAGTGAGGTCGGCACTTATGTTGGGTGTTTAGGCCTGGCTCGCAGTCACGGTTTTATTTACTCCCAAAAGGGGTTGAGGTCAGGGCTCTGTGCATACAAGTCAAGTTCTTCCACACCGATCTCAACAAACCATTTCTGTATGGACCTCACTTTGTGCATGGGGGTGTTGTCATGCTGAAACAGAAAGGGCCTTCCCCAAACTGTTGCCTCAAAGTTGGAAGCACAGAATCGTCTAGAATGTTATTGTTTGCTGTAGCGTTAAGATTTCCCTTAAAAAAAACAGTCCCAAGAAAAACAGTCCCAGGCCATTATTATCCTCCACCAAACGTTACAGTTTGCACTACGCATTGGGGCAGGTAGCATTCTCCTGGAATCCGCCATACCCAGATTAGTCCGTTGGACTGCCAGATTGTGAAGAGAGAGCGTTTCCATTGCTCCAGAGTCCAATGGAGGTGAGCTTTACACCACTCCAGCCGATGCTTGGCATTGTGATCTTAGGCTTATGTGCGGCAGCTCGGCCATGGAAACCACTTTCATGAAGCTCCCGACCAACTGTTCTTGTGCTGACATTGCTTCCAGAGGCAGTTTGGAACTCGGTAGTGAGTGCCGCAGCCAAGAACAGATGATTTGTATGCGCTACACGCTTCAGCACTCGGTGGTCCCGTTCTGTGAGCTTTTGTGGCCTACCACTTTGTGGCTGAGCTGTTGTTGCTCATTGACGATTCCACTTCACAATAACAGCACTTACAGTGCCGGAGCAGCTCTAACAGGGAAGACATTTGATGAACTGACTTGTAGGGAAGGTGGCATCCTATGACGGTGCCTCGTTGAAAGTCACTGTGCTCTTCAGTAAGGCCATTCTACTGCCAGTGTTTGTCTATGGAGATTGCATGGCTGTGTGCTCAATTGTATACACCGGTCTGCCACGGGTGTGGCTGAAATAGCCGAATTCACTAATTTAATGGGGTGTCCACAAACCTTTGTATATATATTGTATATACATCACAACCTAGGTGAATGAAGAATCATTATTATTATGATGTTTCTGAGGCATAACATGTTATGCCACCCACCTGATTTTTTCCATATCTGAGTCAACGTCGGTGACTTTGGGTTTGTACAGCACCTTTCCCACCTCCTGCTCTTCCTTTCCATACACGTTTGTCACTTTATTGTCAAACACCGGGGGGTCGTTCACGTCAATCACCTTCACAGTCACGTTGACTGTCTGGGGGGGCACAGTCGGGGTTTTACCATGGGACACGGCCCCGCCGGAGCTACACACAAACAAAGGCTCCTCATTCTCCACGGCGATCTGCACATTGGTCAACGTTGTCTTCTCAAAATCCTTCCCCTGAGAGAAATGCAAAAACAGTCAAATCATCACAATAACTGTTCAATCACAACACTACAAAAAGTAGGGCTCGCAATTCTAACCAATTACTGAGCTTTTATTATATAAAATGGATCAATTAAGTAACAAAAATGTTATCTTGTCAGCACATGTTCGTGACTTTTTAAAATGTATTGCAGCAGCAAAATCAAGCATTTTGGAATGCAACTACCGTATCACAAAAAACTCAGCGAAATCCTGGAGGGACTGACTTAAGTAATGTTCAGTCTCAGGACATTGTTGGCCTACTCATGTAAGGGCATAAGGTCAAACAGACTCACCTTGATGACAGTCAGTATGCCCTCGTTGGTCTTGGGGTCGGTCTCGATCTTATAGTTTCCTTCCTCGTTCCCCTTCACAATGGAGTAAACGGCTCGCCATGCGGGGGTGTTGGGGGTGTCTGCATCAGTCACAGCCACTCGGAGTATCTCTGTATTGGATTCCATCTCCATCATGTGAGTATTGTACTGCAAAGAAAGGCGGTAAAGTAAGTATTTGTGCTTAAAAAATCAATAAAGACTTTTTCAATCAATCGATCAATTGTTCAATTGATCAAACAACCAATCAACCAGCAAATCATTGAACCAATCAGTCAATCAATCAATCAACTTGGAACTTACGGTCTTGTCTTTGAACACTGGCTGGTGAGTGTTGGAGTCCATTATGTGGAGGTTGACCACTGCAGTTGAGGACAGGGCTGGTATCCCATGATCCCGAGCTTCAACAACCACTTTATACATCTTTACTTTCTATGTGAACAACAACATAAATGAAATATTGATCCACCATTTTACATAAAGTTATTGACTGTGTGTGTGTGTGTGAGAGAGAGAGTTTGTGCGTCAATTGTGTGTGTTTGCACACACTGTATGTAATGATGTGTGTGTCATAGTGGAGCCTTACGTCATAGTCAAAGCAGCCGGTGAAGGTGAGCTGGCTCATCTTGGTGCCCTCCACCTGCTTCAGGTTGATCTTGGGCTCAGCTGGCTCCTGAGACAACACCCTTACACTGATGTTGGAGTTCTGTGTGTTCACCTGATCCATGTCCCTGGCTATCAGAGGTACTGGCAGATACCCTGATACAGGGAGGGGGGGGGGAGGAGGAGAGTAGGGGGGAAAGGTGAGAAGG
Source organism: Oncorhynchus gorbuscha (assembly GCF_021184085.1). Lineage (NCBI taxonomy): Eukaryota > Metazoa > Chordata > Actinopteri > Salmoniformes > Salmonidae > Oncorhynchus > Oncorhynchus gorbuscha. The sequence goes on along the minus strand of NC_060175.1, from coordinate 64,986,719 downwards.
AAAAACAGGAATAGGAGGAGGAGAAGAGGGGAAATGAGTTCCCCTTTACATGTTCTCTATGATCAAGAAAGAGCAGCCACTTGCCACTTGATTTCTCAGCCGAACGCAACAACTGCCTGGTTCTTGGGCGAACACTCTAGCTAAAGAATACTTTGTACGAGGCTTATATACAGGCACATGATTTACAGCCTTTGTGTGTACTGACCCTCTGGCATGTTCTCTTTTACACTGGCTTTCATGACAGGGTGCTCAAAGTAAGGGGCGTTGTCATTGATGTCCGTAATCGCCACGTCGAACGTCAGAGTCTTGTCCACAAGCTCACCAGTCTCCTTGTCAATGATGTCAAACATAATCTGTGGGAAATAATATATTACTGCTATGTTAAGGTATTCCGTTTGTCTGTCTGTCCATCCGTCTGTCTTTTGTCTTTTGATGCTTACATGAAAGAAGGGGTATGTCTCCCTGTCGATAGGCTTGTGTACGTACACCACTCCCTTCTCGTCGTCGATGGAGAACACGTCCAACGGTTCCTCGGTCACTCCATTCCCAGATAAACGGAACTGATGACTTTTGAAAAGAGCCGCTTTATCGTTGAACATCTGGAAAGATGACCGGTTTTCAGGGCGGTAGAGGGTTCACAGTAAAGCTCACCACGGAATTCTGTGGGAACTGTTCTTCTCTTGAATGATTATATACTATTTATGAGCCCAGTGGTTTTCTACCTTTACTGAGGTAGCATGTGTCGACAGATTTGTCTTGTTTGTTGCTGTATGAATGTTTTTACCTGTGTGGCGAATTTAGGGAAAGGTCCAGGGTCCTCCTCCACTAGCTCAATTGTGGATAGGACCCACCTTCTTTTGGAACGCAGCAGCAGCTCCTTTAGGGAGTCAGAGAAGGTGAGGGGAAGAGGGTCATTGTACCTGTGTTTTTAAACTCAAATGTATTTTAGTTTCTGGAAATACCCATGACATACCCTCTTTTCCCGCTTGTTCAGTGTATAGTTGCCAGTGTCATGTGCCGGTGCTAATGCAACCGTCATGGAGACCTGATGATAGAAGGGTGCAAACGTGCAATTAGAGAGGATATATTCACAGGTGTGTGTAGTAAAAAATACAGAAAGATGAAGGTATGAATCATTGCAGGTGACAGACCTGTGGAAGCCATCGCGATAGTGGGAGAGTTTGGATGTACTGTATAGTGGCGTGCGTGTGTGTGTGCGTGCATGATGAGTAATGATGATGGTGGGAAGTACATTATATGCAGCAGGGGATGATTGTATGGAGCCGTGTAAGATAGAGGACATTGCCATTTTGTGTATTGTCTGGTCTCACATGTCAGAAAGTTGCAATACAAACACATTGCGCGATTAACTGAGCACTGTAACTATTATTGTAAAAAAAGGCCACCCTGCTTGTCATGTATTGTCATATATTGTCATGTCTTGTCCCTGTGCTTTCTCTTCTATTCGTTTCCCCCTGCTGGTCTTATTAGGTTTCTTTCCCTCTCTCTATCCCTCTCTCTCTCTCTATCGTTCCGTTCCTGCTCCCAGCTGTTCCTCATTCTCCTAACAACCTCGTTTACTCTTTCACACCTGTCCCCTATTTTGCCCTCTGATTAAGTCTCTATTTCTCTCTCTGTTTCTGCTTCTGTCCTTGTCGGATCCTTGTTTGCTGTTTACTGTGTTCTTGTTCCGTCCTGTCGTGTTTTGCCTATCATCAGATGCTGCGTGTGAGCAGGTGTCTCTGTCAGCTACGGCCCGCGCCTACCCGAAGGGACCTGCAGTCGGTTGCCGCTTATCCTGCAATTCCCCTCTACTACTAGAGGATTTCTGTTATTTCCGTTTGGACATTTCCTGTAAAGGATTGAGGATTATGTTATTTCTGTTTGGACTTAAATAAACTCAGTTTCTGTTAAGTCGCTTTTGGGTCCTCACTCACTTGCATAACAGAAGGATCCGACCAAGAATGGACCCAGCGAGCTCTGGCTGGTCTCCTCCAACCTCTGCTTGTCCCCCACCATCCATGTTCCCACATCTCCCTGAACTTTGTCACGGGTCTAACCCCGTCTGATGACAACACCGCCATCCTGACCGTGGTGGATCAGTTCTCTAAAGCCGCCCACTTCATTCCTCTCCCCAAACTACCCTCTGCCAAGGAGACGGCCCAGGTCATGGTGCAGCACGTCTTCCAGATCCATGGACTGCCTCTGGACATGGTCTCCGACCGGGGTCCTCAGTTCTCGTACCAGTTCTGGAAGGAGTTATGCACCCTCATTGGGTCGTCGGCCAGCCTATCCTATGGGTTCCACCAGCAGTCCAACGGCCAGTCGGAGTGAGCCGATCAGGACCTGGAAACCTCCCTGCTCTGCCTGATCTCCGCCAACCCCACCACCTGGAGCCAGCAGCTGGTCTCGGTGGAATACGCCTGCAACACCCTTTCCTGCTCTGCCACGGGCATATCACTGTTTGAGTGTTCCCTGGGGTATCAGACCCCGCTCTTCCCTGAGCAGGAAGAGGAGGTCGGCATACCTTCTGCCCAGATGTTTGTCCGACGCTGTTGTCTTATCTGAAGGAGAGCCTGGTCAGTCTTCCTCAAGATCACCTCCAGGTATTGATGACAAGCGGATCGCCGGTAACATCTCGGCTCATATCGTTACGGGCAGAAGGTATGGTTATTCACTCGGGATCTGCCCCTCCTGTTGGAATCCCGCAAGCTCTCCCCCCTGTTTATTGGCCCATTTCCCATCTCTAGAATTATTAGTCCATCTGCTGTTCATCTTCTGTTGCCCCGTAACCTTCGTATATACACTACCTTTCATGTATCTCGTATTAAGCCCGTGTCTCACAGTCCTTTGTCTTCCATTTCCAGGCCCAACCCTTCTCCCCGTGTCACCGGTGGCCATCCGGCCTGAGGGTTCGACCACAGGGCAGGGGTTTTCAGTACCTGGTTGACTGGGAGGGTTATGGCCAGGAGGAGAGGTGCTGGGTCCCCGCTAGGTACATCCTGGACCCAGCCCTCATTGCCGACTTCTGCCAGAACCCAGATCAACCAGGTATGCACCCAGGTAGGATGCCAGGTAGCGCCCCTAGAGGGGAAGATGGGGGTTCTGTCACGCCCTGATCTGTTTCACTGGTCTTTGTGCTTGTGTCCACCACCTCCAGGTGTCGCCCATCTTCCCCATTATCCCCTGTGTACTGACACCTGTGTTTTTTGTTTGTCTGTTGCCTGTTCATCTTGTTTGTCAAGCTTACCAGTGCTTTGTCCTGTCAACTACTGTCTTTTCCCAGCCTATCTTTTTCTCGCCCCCACTGTTTTTTTACCCTTATCCGTCCTGACCCTGAACCCGCCCTCCTGACCACTCTGCCTGCCCCTGACCCTGGGCCTGCCTGCCGCCCTGTACCCTTGCCTTTGTTTGCTGCAAAAAAAACATAGTTACTTCAACATGGTCTGCACTTGGGTCTTACTTGGATACTTGATAGATGCTCCAGATACTCAACTAGTCTGAAGAAGGCCAGTTGTATTGCTTTTTTAATCAGAACAACAGTTTTCAGTTTTCAGTTGGGTTTTCTAATGATCAATTAGCCTTTTTTTAAATTACAAACTTGGATTAGCTAACACAACGTGTTATTGGAACACATGAGTGATGGTTGCTGATAATGGGCATCTGTACGCCTATGTAGATATTCCATAAAAAATCTGCCATTTCCAAATACAGTATTAACATTTAAGTCATTTAGCAGACGCTCTTATCCAGAGCGACTTACAAATTGGTGCATTCACCTTATGACATCCAGTGGAACAGCCACTTTACAATAGTGCATCTAAATCTTTTAAAGGGGGGGAGGGGGGGGGGTGAGAAGGATTACTTTATCCTATCCTAGGTATTCCTTAAAGAGGTGGGGTTTCAGGTGTCTCCGGAAGGTGGTGATTGACTCCGCTGTCCTGGCGTTGTGAGGGAGTTTGTTCCACCATTGGGGAGCCAGAGCAGCGAACAGTTTTGACTGGGCTGAGCGGGAACTGTACTTCCTCAGTGGTAGGAAGGCGAGCAGGCCAGAGGTGGATGAACACAGTGCCCTTATTTGGGTGTAGGGCCTGATCAGAGCCTGGAGGTACTGAGGTGCCGTTCCCCTCACAGCTCCGTAGGCAAGCACCATGGTCTTGTAGCGGATGCGAGCTTCAACTGGAAGCCAGTGGAGAGAGCGGAGGAGCGGGGAGACGTGAGAGAACTTGGGAAGGTTGAACACTGCAGAGTACGACCCTGCCTCACACAGGAAGCGGCGCAGGTCCTAATCCAGGCACTTGTCATCTCCCGTCTGGATTACTGCAACTCGCTGTTGGCTGGGCTCCCTGCCTGTGCCATTAAACCCCTACAACTCATCCAGAACGCCGCAGCCCGTCTAGTGTTCAACCTTCCCAAGTTCTCTCACGTCACCCCGCTCCTCCGCTCTCTCCACTGGCTTCCAGTTGAAGCTCGCATCCGCTACAAGACCATGGTGCTTGCCTACGGAGCTGTGAGGGGAACGGCACCTCAGTACCTCCAGGCTCTGATCAGGCCCTACACCCAAATAAGGGCACTGCGTTCATCCACCTCTGGCCTGCTCGCCTCCCTACCACTGAGGAAGTACAGTTCCCGCTCAGCTCAGTCAAAACTGTTCGCTGCTCTGGCTCCCCAATGGTGGAACAAACTCCCTCACGACGCCAGGACAGCGGAGTCAATCACCACCTTCCGGAGACACCTGAAACCCCACCTCTTTAAGGAATACCTAGGATAGGATAAAGTAATCCTTCTCACCCCCCCCTTAAAATATTTAGATGCACTATTGTAAAGTGGTTGTTCCACTGGATGTCATAAGGTGAATGCACCAATTTGTAAGTCGCTCTGGATAAGAGCGTCTGCTAAATGACTTAAATGTAAATGTAAAATGTAACACTAGACGGGCTATTAACAATGTCTACACTGTATTTCTGATCAATTTGATGTTATTTTAATGGACAAAATTATGTGATTTTCTTTCAAAAACAAGGACATTCCTAAGTGAACCCAAACTTTTGAACGGCAGTGTATATGTATATTGTATAGTTATAAACCTTAACTAGTACTGTTTACATGTGTGCATATCTTTTGTCTTATAGAACGACAGCAATAGGATTCCAAGTCATTCGGATTACCACAATCATATAAACATCCTCAAATAGAAACAGCTGTGTGTGTGTGTGTGTGTGTGTGTGTGTGTGTGTGTGTGTGTGTGTGTGTGTGTGTGTGTGTGTGTGTGTGTGTGTGTGTGTGTGTGTGTGTGTGTGTGTGTGTGTGTGTGTGTGTGTGTGTGTGTGTGTGAGCATGTGGTGTTGACCAAGTGTTCAGTATGGCCTCAACATCATGTTCTAACCGGACAGCACTATAGTGGGCAGAACCAAACCAATCAGTAAGAAGTATATAGTGGGTGAGGTTATTCACAGCCGACCGCACAGACGGGTGAGGGCATAACAGCCAAATGGTAATGAAACCACATACATTTTATCTTATACACTCTTGGATAAAAGGGTTCCAAAAGGGTTCTCTGGCTGTCCCCATAGAGTACCACAGTATGATTCATAATACCCATATAACCTAGCAGTCAAACAGGAAAATAGTTCCAATTGTTTTTCCACCATTAATTTTTCCCATTGGAGTTTTTAGAAACATTTTCGTGTAGGCTTACCCTGGCGTGACGTTTTGATAACCGTGTAACTAGCTCTAGGACAAGGTGACTTTTATCAATATATTTGCCTGTATTTACCCCCCCAAAATTAAATGCTAATTTGGGGAAAATGAATATAGCGATTGGAACCTTTTTTTATGGGTATTATAATACCTTAACTTTGGTGCTCTATACAACTCTTTTTGGTTCAAGATTAGAACCCTTTTTGGTTCCAGGTAAAACACCTTTAGGTTCCATGTAGAAACCAAAAGGGTTCTTTAAAGGGTTCTTCGATGGGGACAGCCGAAGAACCCAATTAGATTCCAGGCAGTGTACCACAGCAAACAGAGAGCAACAAGGCACGAGACACCTTCACTTTGTTTACAGCACAGAAAATATGCCATGCAAAGTTGCATTCCATACATATGTGTCATGGACACCAAACATTTCATAGACATTTTTTATAGACATCAAATTTAAAAAAAATATGTAAAAGCTTGAAGACCCACTAAGGGATAGTCACCTTGGGTTGGTAGACTTGGTGAAGGGATGGTCAAATTGAAAATATGCAGCACAAATGAACAACATAAAGTATATTTATTCAGAGTCAGACTTTAGAACTCAATGGGGTGTGTGTTATGAGGATTTAAAGCGGCAATCAGCAGTTAAAAAAATAACAAAGCGTTCTCCCGCCCGTTTCGGTTAAAAGCTGAGGGATGGGACTGGAGACATGTAATCACTCTCAAATTCATAGACGGAGCTACGGATGCAAGGACTCCATGATATAAAAATGAGCGTTTTAACCATGTTTTGGTTGTTTACACTTACTTTGTTTGCAAACATTGGAGTAAAACAAGCTTATATTTTTAGTTCAGATGGGGTACAACATTGTTAAGTTATCAATGGGTACATAATCATTTATTTATTTAAGTCCAAAGCTGTTATGGTTGAACGCAAGGTGAGGTTTATAACAATTGAGTTGGGATCACTGCAGCCAATTGACATGTATAATACATAAAAATATATTTGTTAGAGACCACAAAAGAAGAAAAGCTTGAAGACCAATGATACCCGATAAATGATCCAATAATTATAAGGAATGCTAATAATTATTGGATTATTTTTGAATAAATGAGCCAGTTTATTTTTACCACTTTTTTCTCCCAAATTTCGTGATATGCAATTATATTCTTGTCTCATAACTGCAACTCCCCAACATGCTCGGGAGAAGCAAAGGTCGAGTCATGCGTCCTCCGAAACATGACCTGCCGAACCACACTTCTTAACACCTGCCCGCTTAACCCAGAAGCCAGCAGAATCAATGTGTCAGAGGAAACATTGTTCATCTGATGACTGAAGTCAGCCTGCAGGCGCCTGACCTGCCACAAGAGCCCCAGCCAAACGCTACCCTAACAACACTGAGCCAATTGTGGGACTCCTGGTCATGGCCAGTTGTGACACAGTTTGGGATCGAACCCGGGTCTGTAGTGACGCCTTAGACTGCTGCGCCACCCGGGAGACACACGTTAATTCATTTTTTTACTTTAATAAAAAATATAGCCATTGAGGTGCCTCTGCAGGTCGGGGGCAATACTTAAGAAGACCATAGTGACTCAGCCCCAATCAGAAAAAGGGAGTGGCTTGTTTAGCTTTCTCTACTGTCTCTGACTAAACATAATTAAAACCACTGGCAGCCATTTTGTGCGATTGCTTATAAGGTAGGCTAGATGGACTCATAACCTTTCAGTGTTCAGAGAGAAAAAACTCAGTGTCATACTAATATTATGATATACTGCACCCACATGACACTTCCGTGATCTACATTTCAGTACAAAGTACTTTTTTTAAAAGTATGCACTCACATTCTTTAGATAAGAGCGTCTGCTAAATTACTAGAAGGTAAAAATGTGTGTGTTTACCATTTACCGAGGCTGGTTTTGTACTCACCGTCAGCAGAAGACAGGACACTTTCGCCATTTTGGACCGTTCCTCTTGATATCCTTTGGGTAAGTGTCAAGAACTCAAATGTGGCAGAGGTACTTGAGGCATTTGTTACAGGCAGCATGTGAGGGACGGCCCACTATCCCTCCAGGCTCACTGAGCATCTGACACAGTCATTCTCCCCCCCCCCCCTTTGTCCTAGACATGTGTCCTCACCAAGTATCTGTGTGCATGAGAAAGAGAGATTGTGTATGCGTGAGAGTGTGTGAGTGTAGGTGTTTATACTTTGTTTAGTATATACGTGTGTGCATGTGCGTTTGTGTGTGCGTGCATGCGTTCATGTGTTCGTGTAAAGGTGTGCCACTAATAACCTGTTGCTGCTATGTGACACATCTCAGGTCTGCAGGGCTTCAGTGATGGTCGTAGTTTGCGAGGTCAGAGTAAGACCCTCTCTCCCTCTCTGCCGGTCTCATATTTTATTGATGCTCGTCCTACAGGGCGAGATGACTCATCCTCGGCACTACCCAGATTTCTAGGGTTATGTCGAAATCAGAAAGGATTTCATAGGCCTGCAGACAATACAAATTCTGTTGTTGGAATTTTGTATTGTATTCAAGGTTCAGGTCAATCAAGTGTAGTAGGTTGTGTGTCCAGGTTTAACCAGAATTGCAGATGGCAGAGGGTTGGCGCAGTGCACATTGAAAACACAATTGAAACAAATATTATCCCAGCCTATCCCTCTCCTCATGCCCCAACCCTTTGCAACGCAAGTATTTCTCAGAACACAACCCAGTAATCTGCTTTGCGTCCTGGGGGTGTGAGAAGATGCTCTTGGCATAGAGAGATGTTTCATTTATTTTTTTGCTATGGTTGACTGACAACAGTAAGATGGCTAGATGACAAGACCACACTTGTTAGAATCTACATTGGCACTACCTCTGACAGAGACATATACCTTTTTGTCCAGGAGCACTTGTCGGATAAGGTATCCATTCAGCTTCTTAGTGTCTTGATAGTGTGGGAATCAATGGATTCATCCAAATGCTACTCATAAAGTTTACTTTGACGTCTCTTAGGCAAAGAGTCATTTGGAGAGAGGTACTTAACACATTCCTCCCTTCTAAATTCCCCGAAAACTTTCCTTCTTGTTTTCCCTTGAAAGAGAGTGTAAAAAGTACCTGTCTGGGACAACCAGTTACTATCTCGCTCTCATCATCAGCTCCACTAGTGCCCCTGGGCTTTAAAACATACCAGTGATTAATAAATCTATTTTCCACCCAACCTCAACTCCAGGAAGAGACTCCTGAAGGTTGAATGCAAACGGAAAATTGGTTGGTTCTCTGGATAGCTCTTTTTGGTTTTGAATGTATTTGTATTTATTATGGATCCCAATTAGCTGCTGCCAAAAGCAGTAGCTACTCTTCCTGGGGTCCAGCAAAATTAAAGAAGTTTATACAATTTTAAAACATTACAATACATTCACAGATTTCACAACACAATGTGTGCCCTCAGGCCCCTACGCCACCACTACCACATATCTACAGTACTAAATCCATGTGTATGTATAGTGCGTATGTTATCGTATCTGTCTGTGTGTATGCATGTGTCTGTGCCAATGTTTGTGTCTGTTTTAAAAAAATCTAATTTTACTGCTTGCATTAGTTACTTGATGTGGAATAGAGTTCCATGTAGTCATGTCTCTATGTAATGTTGTGTGCCTCCCATGGTCTGTTCTGGACTTGGGGACTGTGAAGAGAACTCTTGTGGCATGTCACGTACAGTGGGGAGAACAAGTATTTGATACACTGCCGATTTCGCAGGTTTTCCTACTTACAAAGCATGTAGAGGTCTGTAATTTTTATCATAGGTACACTTCAACTGTGAGAGACGGAATCTAAAACAAAAATCTAGAAAATCACATTCTATGATTTTAAGTAATTAATTAGCATTTTATTGCATGACATAAGTATTTGATACATCAGAAAAGCAGAACTTAATATTTGGTACAGAAACCTTTGTTTGCAATTACAGAGATCATATGTTTCCTGTAGTTCTTGACCAGGTTTGTACACACTGCAGCAGGGATTTTGGTCCACTCCTCCATACAGACCTTCTCCAGATCCTTCAGGTTTCGGGGCTGTCGCTGGGCAATACGGACTTTCAGCTCCCTCCAAAGATTTTCTATTGGGTTCAGGTCTGGAGACTGGCTTGGCCACTCCAAGACCTTGAGATGCTTCTTGCGGAGCCACTCCTTAGTTGCCCTGGCTGTGTGTTTCGGGTTGTTGTCATGCTGGAAGACCCAGTCACGACCCATCTTCAATGCTCTTACTGAGGGAACGAGGTTGTTGGCCAAGATCTCGCGATACATGGCCCCATCCATCCTCCACTCAATACGGTGCAGTCGTCCTGTTCCCTTTGCAGAAAAGCATCCCCAAATATTTTCCACCTCCATGCTTCACAGTTGGGATAGTGTTCTTGGGGTTGTACTCATCCTTCTTCCTCCAAACACGGTGAGTGGAGTTTAGACCAAAAAGCTACATTTTTTGTCTCATCAGACCACACGACCTTCTCCCATTCCTCCTCTGAATCATCTAGATGGTCATTGGCAAACTTCAGATGGGCCTGGACATGCGCTGGCTTGAGCAGGGGGACCTTGCGTGCGCTGCAGGATTTTAGTCCATGACGGCGTAGTGTGTTACTAATGGTTTTCCTTGAGACTGTGGTCCCTGCTCTCTTCAGGTCATTGACCAGGTCCTGCCGTGTAGTTCTGGGCTGAACCCTCACCTTCCTCATGATCATTGATGCCCCACAAGGTGAGATCTTGCATGGAGCCCCAGACCGAGGGTGATTGACCGTCATCTTAAACTTCTTCCATTTTCTAATAATTGCGCCAACAGTTATTGCTTTCTCACCAAGCTGCTTGCCTATTGTCCTGTAGCCCATCCCAGCCTTGTGCAGGTCTAAAATTTTAACACTGATGTCCTTACACAGCTCTCTGGTCTTGGCCATTGTGGAGAGGTTGGAGTCTATTTGATTGAGTGTGTGGACAGGTGTCTTTTACACAGGTAATGAGTTCAAACAGGTGCAGTTAATAAAAGGTAATGAGTGGAGAACAGGAGGGCTTCTTAAAGAACAACTAACAGGTCTGTGAGAGCCGGAATTCTTACTGGTTGGTAAGTGATCAAATACTTATGTCATGCAATAAAATGCTAATTAATTACTTAAAATCATACAATGTGATTTTCTGGATTTTTGTTTTAGATTCCGTCTCTCACAGTTGTACCTATGATAACAATTACAGACCTCTACATGCTTTGTAAGTAGGAAAACCTGCAAAATCGGCAGTGTATCAAAAACTTGTTCTCCCCACTGTAGGGTATGCATGGGTGTCCGAGCTGTGCGCCAGTAGTTTAGACAGACAGCTCTGCTGCAAAGGCAGGAGAATGGGAAAAAAATGTTGGTTGACTTGGAAACGTACAAGACGAACTGCCACAGAGAGACAGGAAACACAAGGATACATACACTGGGGAAAACAAGCGACACCTGGAGGAGGTGGAGACAATAACAAGGACAGGTGAAACAGATCAGGGTGTGACGGCCCCAGCAGACTTGGACCAGCACCGCCACACTGTTTCAATGCAGGGAACCACCATTGGGAGGCATGAGGAGCTGCTATTACCGAGCAAATCAGGGAGTTAGCTCATAGGCAGCCTGCCACCTCTGAGAACCCCCAACCACCTAGTAACTTTTTACTGGTGAGTTTGTACATGCTACCCTGGCTCCCTGAGAACCCCGCTTACCACCTCTGGAGCGATATTCTGGGGATCTTGGTACCTGCTGGGGTTTTCTTTCTCAGTGCTCCCTTATTTTTGAGCTACAGCCATCTTAATTTCCTTCGGACCTATCAAAGATAGTGTATATTATTACACTAATGTCAGGAAGGGCGCTCTCCTGGGCTACGGCAGTTTGAGTGCAACAATTTGCCATTTGTCGTCATTTGGAGGATTTCATGGCAGAGATGAGGAAGGTGTTGGATTCATGTTGAATGGGCCGGTCTCACGGTCTGAAGCCTAACGGTCTGGTGAGGCTGGGAGCTCCGAGGATCTAAACCCGAGGTGGAAGCCAGCGGAGAGGGAGACAGAGCCGAGGACGAAGACGCAGCCTGATGGAGCGTGTGCTACGGGTGGGTGCTGCTATGGTGACCAGTGAGCTGAGATAAGGCAGGCTTTACCTAGCAAAGACTTGTAGATGACCTGGAGTCAGTGGGTCTGGCGACGAGTATGAAGTGAGGGCCAGCCAACGAGATCAAAAGGTCGCAGTGGTGGGTAGTATATGGGGCTTTGGTGACAGAACAGATGGCACTGTGATAGACTGCATCCAATTTGTTGAGTACAGTGTTGGAGGCTATTTTGTAAATGACATCGCCGAAGTCGAGGATCGGTAGGATGGTCAGTTTTACGAGGGCATGTTCGGCTAACTAGCCGTGCTGCTTGGAGTAAGGCCACTGCACCAGAGCGGCGGAAGATGGTAGTGCAGGAAGTACGCCATCAGGAGGAGGCTGCAAGGTGGGCCAAGGCAGTCTCTCTTTCCAAACAGGGACAGTGGACTCGATGGGACAGTGTGGAGAAGAGGAAGATCAGCTGGAAGGATCTGTGGGCCATGGAAACGAGGCGGTTGAGCTTTTCCATCAGAGCAACATATGACGTCCTTCCAACTCCAGTTAATCTTCACCAAGGGTATGGTGAAGATCCGGACTGTGCCCTCTGTTCCATGTCAGCCAACCTCAGGCACATTCTCACAGGGTGTAAAACAAGCCTCACCCAAGGCCGCTACACTGGCATCACAACCAAGTCCTTAAAAACCTTGTGTCCGCCCTGGAGGACAAGCAAGCTGCCACCAACTCCCTACCACCCCCAGCAGCATCACACCCCTTACGGACAAACTTTGTCCGCGAAGGGGCTAAACCACCGAAGAGCGGCTCGACACCATTAGAGCGAGACCAGCTGCGCTTGGCCCGCGACTGGAAAATGCTAGCTGACATTGGCCGGCAACTTGTGTTTCCTCCGGAGATCGCAACCACCACCCTAAGCCATGACATGGTGCTCTGGTCCCGTTCGCTCAAGAAGGTCTTCATCATTGAGCTCACAGTACCCTGGGAGGACTCAATAGATAAGGCTTATGAGAGAAAGCATCTGCGCTATGCCGATCTAGCTGCCGAAGCACGGCATCATGGCTGGAACACAGAAGTCCGAAAAGTGGAGGTGGACTGCAGAGGTTTTGTGGCAACATCTACAACCAGACTGCTTAGAGACCTTGGATTTCAGGGCCAGAGCCAGCGTTCGGCAATCAAAGCTGTATCGGAGGCGGCAGAAGGCACCAGTCAGTGGCTCTGGATGAAGAGGAAAGACCCCAGCTGGGCCCCGAAGTGAGAGGGCCAGGAGGAATGTGGTCAAAAATGCTTGACTCAGGGAGGAGGACGCCCCTGCCACGTATAGTCCCATGGGATGTTGATTGATCACCCTGTCGCTGGCCGCCTTTGGGGAGGGTGTATAGTGTGAAAGGCCGAAACACCCTAGGAACCAAAGGTACACTACTGACGATGCGCTCCCTGTTCATTAACTCTTGGAAGTGCTTGCACAAAGGATAGTAACATCTCATCCTGTGTTCTTGGAATCTTGGCAGCATGAGTGAAGGATGCTTTGTTGCGATTCTAGATTTAATTTTGGATTGGAGATGTTTAATGTGCGTCTGGAAGGAGAGTTTACAGTCTAACCAGACACCTAGGTATTTGTAGTTGTCCACATATTCTAAGTCAGAACCGTCCAGAGTAGTGATGCTGGACAGGGCAGGTGTGGGCAGCGATCAGTTGAAGAGCATGTATTTAGTTTTACTTGCACTTAAGAGCAATTGGAGGCCACGGAAGGAGAGTTGTATGGCATTGAAGCTCATCTGGGCTTTCTCCTATAGAGCTCCATTTTTATGGAATGGTCTGCCTACCCATGTAAGAGACGCAAACTCGGTCTCAACCTTTAAGTCTTTACTGAAGACTCATCTCTTCAGTGGGTCATATGATTGAGTTTAGTCTGGCCCAGGAATGGGAAGGTGAACGGAAAGGCTCTGGAGCAACGAACCGCCCTTGCTGTCTCTGCCTGGCCGGTTCCCCTCTTTCCACTGGGATTCTCTGCCTCTAACCCTATTACAGGGGCTGAGTCACTGGCTTACTGGGGCTCTTTCATACCATCCCTAGGAGGGGTGCGTCACTTGAGTGGGTTGAGTCACTGATGTGATCTTCCTGTCTGGGTTGGCGCCCCCCCCTTGGGTTGTGCCGTGGCGGAGATCTTTGTGGGCTATACTCGGCCTTGTCTCAGGATGGTAAGTTGGTGGTTGAACATATACCTCTAGTGGTGTGGGGGCTGTGCTTTGGCAAAGTGGGTGGGGTTATATCCTTCCTGTTTGGCCCTGTCTGGGGGTGTCCCCGGATGGGACCACAGTGTCTCCTGACCCCTCCTGTCTCAGCCTCCAGTATTTATGCTGCAGTAGTTTATGTGTCAGGGGGCTAGGGTCAGTTTGTTATATCTGGAGTGCTTCTCCTGTCCTATTCGGTGTCCTGTGTGAATTTAAGTGTGCTCTCTCTAATTCTCTCTTTCTATCTCTCTCTCGGAGGACCTGAACCCTAGGACCATGCCTCAGGACTACCTGACATGATAACTCTTTGCTGTCCCCATTCCACCTGGCCGTGCTGCTGCTCCAGTTTCAACTGTTCTGCCTTATTATTATTGGACCATGCTGGTCATTTATGAACATTTGAACATCTTGGCCATGCTCTGTTATAATCTCCACCTGGCACAGCCAGAAGAGGACTGACCACCCCACATAGCCTGGTTCCTCTCTAGGTTTCTTCCTAAGTTTTGGCCTTTCTAGGGAGTTTTTCCTAGCCACTGTGCTTCTACACCTGCATTGCTTGCTGTTTGGGGTTTTAGGCTGGGTTTCTGTTCAGCACTTTGAGATATCAGCTGATGTACGAAGGGCTATATAAATACATTTGATTTGATTTGATCTGGAGGTTAGTTAACACAGTGTCCAACGAAGGGCCAGAGGTATACAGAATGGCATCGTCTGCGTAGAGGTGGATCAAATAATCACCAGCAGCGAGAGCAACATCATTGATCTATACAGAGAAGAGAGTCGGACCGATAATTGAACCCTGTGGCACCCACATAGAGACTGCCAGAGGTCTGGACAACAGGCCCTGCGATTTGACATAATGAAGTAGTTGGTAAACCAAGCGAGGCAATCATTTAAGAAACCAAGGCTGTTGAGTCTGCCAATTAGAATGTTGTGATTGGCAGAGTAGAAAGCCTTAGCCAGGTCGATGAATCCGGCTGCACAGTATCGCCTCTTATCGATGGTGGTTATGATATCGTTTAGGACATTGAGCGTGGCTGAGGTGCACCCATGACCAGCTCTGAAACCAGATTGCATAGCGGAGAAGATACGGTGAGATTCTAAATGGTCGGTAACCTGTTTGTTAACTTGGCTTTCAAAGACCTTAGAAAGGCAGGGTAGAATAGATATAGGTCTGTAGCAGTTTGGGTCTAGTGTGTCTCCCCCTTTGAAGAGGGGGATGACCGCGGCAGCTTTCCAATCTATGGGAATCTCAGACAATATGAAAGAGAGGTTGAACAGGCTAGTAATAGGGGTTGCAATAATTTCTGTAGCTCAGTTGGTAGAGCATGGCGCTTGTAACGCCAGGGTAGTGGGTTCGATCCCCGGGACCACCCATACGTAGAATGTATGCACACATGACTGTAAGTCGCTTTGGATAAAAGCGTCTGCTAAATGGCATATATTATTATTATTATATAATTGTAGAAAGAGAGGGTCCAGATTGTCTAGCCCGGCTGATTTGTAAGGGTCCAGATTTTGCAGCTCTTTCAGAACATCAGCTATCTGGATTTGGGTGAAGGAGAAGTGGTGGAGGTTTGGGCGAGTTGCTGTGGGGAGCTTAGGGCTGTTGACCGGGGTAGGGGGAGCCAGGTGGAAAGCATGGCCAGCCGTAAAAAATGCTTATTGAAATGTATTGGTAGTGACAGTGTTTCCTAGCCTCAGTGCCGTGGGCAGCTGGGATGAGGTGCTCTTATTCTCCATGGACTTTACAGTGTCCAGAACGTTTTAGTTTATACTACAGGATGCACATTTCTGTTTGAAAAAGCTAGCCTAAGCATTCCAAACTGCCTGTGTATATTGGTTCCTCACTTCCCTGAAAAGTTGCATATCACGGGGGCTATTCGATGCTAGTGCAGAATGCCACAGGATGTTTTGTACTGGTCAAGGGCAGACAGGTCTGGAGTGAACCATGGCTATGTCTATTCCTAGTTCTACATTTTCTGAATGGAGCATGCTTATTTAAGATGGTGAGGAAGGCACTTTTAAAGAATTTCTAGGCATCCTCTACTGACGAGATGAGGTCAATGTCATTCCAGGATACCCCGGCCAGGTCAATTAGAAAGGCCTATTCGCAGAACTTTTTTAGGGAGCGTTTGAAAGTGATGAGGGGTGGTCATTTGACCACAGCCCCATTACGGATGCAGGTAATGAGGCAGTGATTGCTGTGACCTTGGTTGAAAACAGCAGAGGTGTATTTGGAGGGCGAGTTAGTTAGGATGATATCTATGAGGGTGCCCGTGTTTATGAATTTGTGGTTGTACCTGGTAGGTTCATTGATAATTTGTGTGAGATTGAGGGCATCAAGCTTAGATTCTAGGATGGCCGAGGTGTTAAGCATGTCCCAGTTTAGGTTACCTAGCAGCACAAGCTTAGAAGATAGATGGGGAGCAATCAATTCACATATGGTATCCAGGGAACAGCTGGGGGCAGAGGGTGGACTATAGCAAGCAGCAACGGTGAGAGACTTGTTTCTAGAAAGGTGAATTTTTAGAAGTAGAAATTTGAAGTAGAAGCTCAAATTGTTTTGGTACAGACCTGGATAGTAAAATAGAACTTGGGGCTGGGTGAGTGTTTTCTTGTTTGCTTATGGATACAGCTCATTCAATGTTTTCTTAGTGCCAGCCTTTGACTGTTGTGGTATGTTAAACAGCTATGAAAAATACAGATGAAAACTCTAGATAGATAGTGTGGACTACATCTTTTCATGATATACTCTACCTCAGGCAAGCAATAGTTTGAGACTTCCTTAGATATCTTGCACCAGTTGTTATTTACAAAAATACATAGCCCACCGCCCCTTGTCTTACCGGACACCGCTGTTCTATCCTGCCGGTACAGCGTATAACCAGCCAGCTGTATGTTGATAGTGTCGTCATTCAGCCACGACTCCGTGAAGCAAAAGTTATTACAGTTTTGAATGTCCCATTGGTGGTTTAATCTTGCGCATAGGTCATCTATTTTATTCTCCTAAAATTGCACGTTTGCTAGCAGAATGGAAGGAAGTAGGGGTTTATTTGATCGCCTACAAATCCTTAGAATATAGTCCGCCATTTGGCCCCTTTTTCTACGCCTCCTCTTCAAGCAAATCACGGGGATCTGGGCCTGTTCCCGAGAAAGCAGTGTATCATTCGCATCGGGCTCATCAGATTCATTAAAGGAAAGAAAGGATTCTGCCAGTCCGTGGTGAGTGATCGCAGTCCTGATGTCCAGAAGTTATTTTCGGTCATAAGAGACGGTAGCGGCAACATTATGTACAAAATAAGTAAAAAAACAAGTTACAAAATATGCACATCAACGAACAAAAATGTCTTCCTTCTTGTCCGGCGCCATTATTACATTACATAAGAATTAAGTGTTTAAATAGCAGCGTTAAGGAATGGATAGGATTGTATCTAGGATGTAGTCTTTCAATGTACACAGGTTATTTTGTGTACACAGGTTCTTGTAGATCAGTATTGACACCCATGACTTTTTCCACATTTTGTTGTGTTACAGCCTGAATTTAAAATTGATTAATTGAGATTGGGTGTCACTGGCATATCCCATAATGTCAAAGTGGAATAATGTTTTTAGAATATTTTACAAATTAATACAAAATTAAAAGCTAAAATGTCTTGAGTCAATATGTCACATCTACTCCCGCTCCGGCGTGCAACTGCACCCCATCATCAGTCACACATGGACTTCATTACTACCTTGATTTACTTACCATTTATCTAGCACTCTTTTCTGTTAGTCATCAGGTAGTATTGTTTATGTTTCCTTATTAGTTGCTTCTCTTTTTTGTATTCAGTCCACGTTTGTTATCATTAAAAACTTCTTCGGGATAGGGGCAGCATTTTCACTTTTGGATAAATAGCGTGCCCAAATTCAACTTCCTGCTACTTATCCCCAGAATATAAGATTATAAAACACTCTGAAGTTTCTAAAACTGAGTATAACAGAACTTAACAGAACTTATGTAGCAGGCAAAACCCTGAGGACAAACCATTCAGATTTTTTTTTATGAGGTCACTGTCTATTCAATGATTTTCATTGGGAAACGAGGTGCATGACTCGAAAAGTAGCGTCAGTTTGTTGTCTTCCTGTATTGAATACAGATAGTCCGGTCTTCAATTTGATCGATTATTAACATTTAAAAGTACCTAAAGTTGTATTACAAAAGGAGTTTGAAATGTTTTGGCGAAGTTTAAACCTAACCTTTGAGATATTTTGTAGTGTAGAGCAAATTGGAAGCTGTGTTTTTCTGGATCAAACTCGCCAAATAAATTTACATTTTGGATATATATCGACGGAATTAATCGAACAAAAGGACCATTTGTGATGTTTATGGGACATATTGGAGTGCCAAAAAAAGAAGCTTGTCAATCGATGGGCGACTACAGGAACAACAGAGGGAGGGAGAGTAAATTCGATTTTGCTCGCACACCCAGGAAGATTTTGACCTTCCCCTTTGCCTCTAAGTCAACCCGGAAGCTTTCGACGGTCTCTTTGCCGAGAGGACCCGTGGCTTCCCGACCTGCTCTGAGAGCTGCCGAAGATGGCCACGTCACCGCTTCCTGAGCCTATGCCACTAGGCAAAGCTGGGCTGTCGCCAGCGGAATAGCAATACAGGGTCAACACAAAGAGTTGTCTGTATTATGGGATTACGGGATTCTTGGTAATTTCGTGTCCTATTCTCCTCTAAAGAAGCCAGGCTCACAGGTAGGAGGAAGGACACTGGTGAGCAATATGGAGAATGTTCCTGCTTCTCCTGCTCACACCCCCTTTCATGCCATTCTGCTGTGGGGAGACCAGTCCAAATCTCTCCAGGTTCTCATTGACTCTGGGGCCGAAGATAGTTTTTTGGACGCTACCCTGGCGTCATGGCCCCTCTCCAATCCCGTGGACGTTAGAGCGCTGGACGGGTGCTCTATAGGCCGAGTAACCTATTGGTGTCAGGGAACCACAGCGAGGTTATCCAGTTCCTGCTCACAAGTCCCCTCTGATTCCCGTGGTATTGAGATTCTCCTGGGTCCAACAATACAATCCCCTCATTAACTGGTATACTGGTGCCATTGGGGTTGGAGCCCGTTCTGCCACGCCCAGAAGTCAGCACAACCTGCCCCAGGATGTCTTCCTGGGGGCTCGGAAGGTGCATCGGACCTCTCTACCATTCCTGCAGAGTACCAGGACCTCCGGGATGTGTTCAGCAAGGCTCGAGCCACGTCGTTTCCCCTGCAACGACCCTATCACTGTGGGATTGACCTTCCCCTAGCACCAAGCCTCCCTGGGGACGTTTGTACTCTCTGTCAGATCCCGGAGACTAAGGCCATGGATACATATATTGAGGACTCCCTAGCTGCTGGATTTATCCGTCCCTCTTCCTCTCCCACCGGCGCAGACTTCTTCTTCATGGAGAAAAAGGACAAGACCCTGCGCCCGTGCATTGACTACCTGGGACTCAACGACATTACGGTTATGAACCGTTACCCGCTACCACTCATCACCTCGGTCTTCGACCGCTCCAGCGGTCCACTGTGTTTTCCAAGCTGAATCTACGGAGCACCTACCAGCTGGTGCGGATACGAGAGGGGGACCAATGGAAGACCTCCTTCAACACGGCCAGTGACCACTACTAGTATCTGGTCATGACCTTTGGCATCACCGACACCCCTGCTGTGTTCCAGGCTCTGGTAAATGATGTTCTCTTTGACATGTTGAACCAGTTCGTCTTCGTCTACATTGATGACATCCTTGTCTTCTCCTGCTCCCCTCAAGAACACGTGCTCCATGTCCAGCAATGCCTTTTGGAGAATCAGCTGTTTGTGAAGGCAGAGAAGTTAGAGTTCCATCGCTCCACCAACCCCTTTCTGGGTTACATCAACTCTGCTGGGAGTGTCCATCATCTCTGCTGGGAGTGTCGTCAGTTCATGGAGGAGGCCGATGCTTTGGACGTCCTTGACCTCAAGCTACTTCCCAGCAACTTCTTCTCCCATCGCCTTAAAGCCATGGAAATGAACTACGATGTGGGGAAACAGGAGCTTCTCGCTGTGAAGATGGCGTTAGAGGAATGAAGACACTGGCTGGAGAAGGCAAATCATCCGTTCATTGGGTAGACTGACCACAAGAACCTGGAGTATCTCCGCACCACCAAGCGCCTCATCTCCAGTCAATCTGGGTGGGCCCTGCTGTTCACACGGTTCAACTTTTCCCTCGTGTACCGGTTCGGTATCCAAGAATGTCAAGCCGGATGCGCTGTCCCGCCGCTATAGCCCCATGACTACTGTCGTGGAAATATTCAGTCAATAATATTTCCCAAATACCGGAGTTCAATGTCTCGGACTCAGATAGAAGCTCTAAAAGTCACTGTCACATTGAATGCATTTGTCGCTTCTTTCTTTAGCCAGTTAGGGAGTGTTCTGAGGTTCACATACACTGTTTGTGGTCAAATTGTTCCTACCATGCATTAAGACACGATCTGATGTCATATTCCATGATAACCGCAAAAAAGCACAGATCAGAACAACAGTTTAGTTCAATTCATTTCTGTTTCAGGAAATCCAGACAAGCATTGACTATATGACAAATCGTTACATTGACCTTTTCTTAATAGCATTATCTCTATGACAAATGTCAAAGAGCATAACAACATATTGTTACTGCTAAAACCATTTTCCAAATCAGTTCATACTCCTTTTATTTTACTGGCGACCTTTTGGAAGAGTTACCAGATCAATTTGAATCGAAACAAAAATGAAAATGAAATCAGCAATACATATCACACTGCATTTAGAGTAACTGTCATCCCTACTTAACATATTTTTCTGAACAAAGTATATTCACCCAAAGACTATGACCCCAGGGAACCGGTAATTTCCCCCTTCTACCACATGATTCAAAAACTAAACAGATTTGAATAACTAATCAACTTAGAATTTACAACTCCCTAAGGAAATAGTAGTATCTCATAAAGTAATGTCACAATTTGAATGGAGACTGGTGTTTCTCATTCATTTTATAAATAACTCCCACCTGTGTCAATCATTTCTAGTGAGATCGATCAGGCCTCGCCAGGATACAGGGCATTTGACACCTTTAAATATGTCCTATCCCTTTTGACAAGGAAAGTCCCTGTCCTTTAGAAACCATTTCAAAACTTTCCAAAAAATTCCATCCTTCTGCAAACCCAATTTAAAACTGAATTGAAAAAATAAACTTTATCTACACCACTAACGCCTATTCGTAGCTGGTAAATTGTGTGTTGCTGCTGGTGAACCATAGGTCCAGAACACACATGAACGGGCCTCACTTACCTGGAACTCTGTTTATGGCCTAATCTAGGTACTTTTTTACTTAAAACTGCCGACAATCACTTACTGACCTAATCCACTGTCCTTTCTCCTATCATTAAATGATTGTTTCAATCCATCAACATGTATGTATCTTTTATTTAGCATGTACTATTCTCTATAACCACCGCACCACAATGATCATGAACTAACAAAAAAAATGTACAGTTCATTTTAGGTTTAGTAACCCCATTACTAATTCCTCGTTACCCCTCCTTCCTTTCGTCCATTCTAGAAATCTATTTCCAGAATAAGACGTCATAAAATGTCTCATGAGATCAAACCCCCAAAAAGTTGTTTTAAGACATGTTCTCACATGTCTTCCTTAACATAGAACTGTTATCTCTATGAACCACAATTGATCGAACCGAGGCTATACACCGATACGTGACATTTCCTGTCCTGCTACTCTCAAAAGGATTTGTTGTTGCTCTTTTGAAAAAGATGCAAACACATGTATAGCGGCATTTTCTTAGAATGCAGCAGGTTCCATTCCCACTTTACACTCCCTTTTCCAATGATTAATAGCTCGACACCTAAAACAGGACCCTGTTTCTTTGGTTTCCCTTGGCCATTGAATGTTTATTTAGTGACTTTCCCTGTGGCCCTATTAACCCCTCGCACGTCTGCGAAGTGAGCGGAGTTATATTCCACTCTCAAAACATCCTGCTCTATTTCATCCACTACCCTCTTAATTACCGTTTTGATCACAGGGTTCAAACCTGCCATCAAAGCAAGAAGTGCAAATTATATCAAGGCAATCTCATACCCAGTCTTTCTGTGGCTGAATAATTCTACTTATTCCGGGTTTATCAGTTTGTATTTTTTGTTGATAGAATGCTGACATCAAAACACTGGAATATTAAGCTTTTAATTCTGGTTTTATGTGATTGTGCCAAGTCATAATTGCCTCCATGAATTCTTTATTTGATTTGAATTCTCCGTCAGCAGGGAAATGTCTCCCAAAATTATCCAGTTCGTTCAATTCTTCCCATATTTGAGCCGAATTGGTAGAATGCTTGTGTGCTTCTTTCAGCGATTCTATGGATTTAAAGGCTAGGTGTCCCGCTAGGACAACTTCTTGTGAAACCGGAGGGCGCACAACTCAAATAAATAATCATAAAAATGATCTTACCAATTATATGCATATCCTTGCTTCAGGTCCTGAGCAACAGGCAGTTTACTTTGGGCACGTCAGTCAGGCGGAAATTGAGAAAAAAAGGACCCTAGCCCTAACAAGTTTATTAAAAAACAATAGCTCTATGTTACATGGAGAAACGGGTCTGTTTCTTGATATTTCAATAGTTATTATTCCCAAACCTTTCCCTTCTATAATACACACCTTTTATTTAACGTAGAGCTGAGTAAACCAATTTGTGAGCCACGTGGCTGGTGTATACTTTACATTATCCAATGCTCAACACTCAGGTCAGGAGGAGGCTACAGGGAGGAAAGATGCTCTGTTTGTACTCACAACTCTTGTTTCATGCATAGATAGCCCTACAATGTCATCTGAAATGTCAGGGATTTTTATTTATTTATTGCAGAATGATAAAACCAATACAGAACATACATTGTAAATGTATCGATCTCTGAGTTTAGTCTGTTTACCCATTCCTTGTCAGAACAGCTGATTGACTTGTGTCTCTAAGATGAAGAGACAGAAGAGAAAGAGAAGCCTGGCCACTCCATCTTTCATTCGGGGCACAGAGGTCAGCAGCAGGGTGTCGGCGTGCACCCCCCCTTCATCTGATTGGACCACATTGTCGGTTCCGCCCCCGCTGGTGTCACTCGAACCAGAGGAGGTGGAGGACATATGAGCTTTTGACCCCCAGCGACCGTCGATATGCCGACAAATTGGCACACACTCCCTGTAGACAACCTTTTTTGCTCTCATCTTCCTCTTCATTGTCTACCTCTGATGTGAAAGAGAGGAGTAGACAGGAGAGATGAGTAGGAAGGAATAGAAAAAGGAACCAAACATCATGACAGTGACGTTCAAGGTATGGAAATTGCAAAAAATAAAAAGACTACAATTACCACTGATAGACAGCCCTAGTTGGGATCAATTGAAATATAATTTAGAGTTTACCATCCTTTCTCAGTACATCATCATTTTCTCAGTATTGTGTGAACAACAGTATGTCCTCAGTTGCACTGCCATGACATTTGAGATTAAAAGTGTTGCTGTAATTAAATAAATAAACTGGTGGAAAGGTGGAATGAACTGATGAGCTAAATCCCTTGGTGATAGGTGGGGCATATAGCTTTTTTCCCCAGGTGCACTTGTCGGATAAGGTATCCAGTTACAATGTAATATTTAACATAAATGTTTAATTTACAACTTCCTGCATGGACAGATAACAGTGTAGGTCTACAGTGAACATAGAGGGACTGAATAAACCTGACCACCTTCTTAGTGTCTTGATAGTGAGGGAATCAATGGATTAATCCAAATGCTACTCATCAAGTTTACTTTGACATCTCTTAGGCAAAGAAACATTTGGCGAGAGGTACTTAACAAATTCCTCCATGCTAAATTACCCATATTACTTCCCCTCTCGAATCTCAGACAGGTAAGAATAGCTATCTGGCACAACCAGTTACTATCTCGCTCTCATATCTCCAATACGTCATCCATGTTAAAAACCTGCCTTATCAGGATGAACAATATCTGGTAAAACCTTTCTTTATTCTGTGCTATGCATTTCGCCATCTCAAAATTGAAGTGTTAGAGGCCTCCAGTTTTTTTAACCTGGGTCCTGTTTTAGCAGTAATGAAATCAGACCTCCTTGTTGAGTACCTGAAAGACTACCATTTGTATAAGAGTAATTAAAAGATGCTAATAATGGATATTTGAGTACATCAAAAAAGGTCTGATATCCCTCTACTGGTATACCGTCAAGCCCTGGTGTTTTTCCAGACTGAAAATATTTTATTGCCTCAAGTTTCTCTCCTGTAAGTTGGCCTTTACACAGGTATTTCTGGAAATGTGTTAATTTGACATTATTATTAGGCAAGAAATCGTTAGTGTTAACATCATTCAGTGGAAATGGAAGAGACATGCTTAAAATATGTTGGTGAATCACGGGTACTGCATAATTTGTAAAGAGTTTCTGTAAATTCTTTTTGGTAGAATTTCTATGTTGAAGATTCAAGAAAAATGTTGTGCATTTTTCACCATTTTCCATCCAATTTTCTTCATTTTTGTAATACATTACACTTGATCGTTCTTGAATAAGTACCTCCAATTATTTTGTTTTTCCTCTAACCTATTTTGTGCCTCCATAGTACCGTTTCCATTACCATCTACCTGCACAGTTGCTTCCTCTGTTATGAGGAGTGAAGGGGGGAACCCAAGAGCGGAATCAGAGCAGAATAGGGAAACAGGTCCTGAGGGAAATCCAAGGTAATGGTGGGGAGTGAAATCCAGAGGAATGTGGTTAGTGGTGAGATGTGGAACAGGAGACAGGAACCAGAGAGGTACTGCAAGGAGAGGACAACAAATTGTGTAAGGCAGGGAAACAAGCACAGCAGAGCAACAGGATCTTGAGAAAAGACAAAAGGCTAGCATAACTGACTGAGCAGAGATTATGATCTAGTTTTTTGGAGACCACCTTCAGTGGCAAGTCCTTAGAAGAAAGCCATACCTTTTGGCCTGGAGTGTAGGCTGGGGCACGGCGACAGTTAGCTTTGGATTGGGTCCTGGCGGCAGCCCGGGCCCCCCTCCAGGTGTGACGAAAATGGCGTATGTGATCCTGGACTGAGGGCACCGCTACTTCAACCTCTTGGGCAGGGAACAAGGGAGGTTGGTAACCAAATGCACACGCAAAGGGAGACATACCTGATGAGGCGTTCATGAGGGTGTTGTGGGCATATTCCACCCAGGGTAGCTGGGAACTCCAGGAGGAAGGGTTAGCTGAAGTCACAGTGTATTGCAGTTTCCAACTCCTGGTTGGCCCGCTCAGTCTGACCGTTGGTCTGGGGGTGTCGGAAGCGTCCACCTCGAGGACGAACCGGCGTTCTGGGTCTGGCTAAAAGGAGCAGAAGTGAAGCGGTGCTTGAGTTCCCGGGAACGCTGCCTCTGCCTCAGGGTACCAGCGGAATGGAATGGAGGTGAGAGTGGTGAGAGGAGCTGCCAAATGACTGTAGTCACGGATTAATCGTCTATAAAAATTGGCAAACCCAACCCTAGGAAATGCTGTAACTGCTTCAGATTAGCGGACATTGGCCACTCAGTAACTGCCCTAACCTTGGCAGGTTTCATCCGTAGAGGTCCTTGAGCAATAATGTAACCCAAGAAGGAAACAGAGGAAACATGAAACTCACATTTCTCAGCCTTGACAAATAGCTTATTCTCCAATAGCCTTTGGACAACTTGGTGGATGTGTTGCTTTTGAGCCTCAAGGTCCTTCGAAAAAATAAGAATGTCATCCACATAGACAAAACCAAAACACCCAAATGACATCCCTCAGGACATCATTCACCAGGCTCTGAAAAACAGCCGGAGCATTAGTGAGACCAAAATGCATAACGAGGTACTCAAAATTTCCAAGAGGTGTGTTGAACGCCTTTTTCCACTCGTCCCCCTCTCTGATGCGGACAAGGTGGTAGTCATTCCGGAGGTCCAGTTTAGTAAATACTGTGGCACAAAAGCAGAACTGATAAGTGGAAAGGGAAACTTGTTCCTGACAGTAATACTATTCAACCCACGGAAGTCTATATATGGCCTCAGTCACCCATCCTTCTTGACAAAGAAAAATCCAGCTCCCACCGGAGAGGAAGAAGGCCTGACATGTCCGACAGCCAGGGAGTCCTGGAGGTATTCTTCCATGATTTTTCGCTCGGGGCGAGAGAGGTTATACATCCTGTTACTAGGGAGAGGAGCTCCAGGCTGAAGCCCGATAGCACAGTCGTATGGCCGATGAGGCGGCAGATATGGGGTGTGTTGCTTACTGAATACAGGAGCTAGACTGGGATATTCTGGAGGAACAGCAGACAGGTCTGGAGGTTCTGGAATGGACTGGGGTGCAGACAAAGCAGGAGGGAGGGCAGAATATAGACAATTAGAATGACAAAACATACTCCACGTCGTAATCCTTCCGGTAGACCAGCCAATCTGTGGGTTGTGTAGCTTTAACCATGGATGGCCCAGAACCAGAGGTGAGTGAGAACAGTCGATTATGTGGAAAATGTTATTTTCCTGGTGATTACCAGAGAGACGCAAGATAACAGGAACAGTTCTCTCCAAAAAACAGAAGAGTATTTTTCAATTGAGAGCGTTGGCATCCAGAGGTGAATCAAACAGTGTACAGGCCCAACTGATTAACAACGCCTTGGTCCAGAAAAGTTTAATCGGCGCCTGAATCGACAAGAGCGGGCAGAGGAAAAGCCTGGCTCTGCCACACCAGGTTAGCCTCAAGCATGGGTCTGGGAGATGATGGGCAGATGATTTGGCTGAACAGTATATCCCCTACTACTGCTGAACCCCCTCTTTTACTGGACACAGGGAACAAGTGGACACCAGGTGACCAATTTGGCCACAGTATAGACAGCTCCTAGTACTGATACGCCGCTGCCTCTCCTCTGGAGATAGACGGGTCCGGCCGAGCTGCATGGGTTCAGTATTAGAACCTGCCTGATGATGTGATGCAGTCGGATAAATTGAGCAAGACACAGAAGCAAACGTTATGGGACATGCAACCCTACCTCCCCTCTCCCTCCGACGCTCACGGAGACGGTTGTCAATGCGGAGAGTGAGAGAAATCAGCTTGTCAAGTCCATCAGGCTCCTCTCTGGACACCAACTCGTCCTTGAGGGTCTCAGTGAGTGCTTTCCGAAATGCTCCCTTAAGAGCCTAATCATTCCAGCTGCTCTCTGCGGCGAGGGTGCGGAACTCACATCCCTCTCAGCCACACTCTGAGAGCCTTGACGAAGGGACAGAAGTCGTTTGGCAGCATCCTTTTCACAGACCGGGTGGTCGAAGACCTTCCTCATCTCATCTGTGAAACCACTATAGGATAAGCAGATAGATGACGGTCTCCCCCAAACCGCAGTGGCCCAGGAGAGCGCTGTTCCCCGATTGCAGCCAATCAAAAAATAAGTCTTGGCTCGTTTACTAGCATAAGAGTAGGGCTGTTGCTCAAATACTAGTGAAAATTGTCCAAGAAAGGCTCTGCATACACCAAGATTGCCATCATAGCGCTCAGGAGGCAGAACAAAAGGCTCCCGGGTTGGAGAAGAGAAACTGGAGACAGGTTGTGAATTCTGGGTGGAGGTTCGGACTTGTAGGTCTGACAGGCTCAGTGAAAACTCCTTGATGTTCTCCAGCAGGGTTTTCAGGGCTTGGTCATGTTGGTCAAGAAGGGTGCCTTGACCAACAAGAATTTGGTGAAGAGTTGGAGAGTCTGCTGAGTTCATCATTTGGCCAGATCATACTGTTACAGGGAGCGAAGAGTGAAATCAAGAGCAAGGTGGTTGGTGGTGAGATGTGGAACAGGAGACAGGAGCCAGAGACAGAGCGGTACTGCAAGGAGAGGACAAAAAATGGTGTAAGGCAGGGAAACAAGCACAGCAGAGCAACAGGATCTTGATAAAATACAAAAGGCTAGAATAATAACTGACTGAGCAGAGATTACGATCTGACAGAGTGGAAGTGACAGGAATGGGTATATGTAAAGGTCTTGCTTTATGGATGAGTTGCGGCTGGTAGGGATTTGCTCCGACTCCAGCACACCTGTCTCCAACCACACAATTAAACAGAGAGGGAGAGGGAGAGAGAGAGTACAGGGAACGAACAGTAGGTCAAGGAGACACTGGACGACCACCAGAGGGCGTAGCAGGAGGAGATGTGACATCCTCTATTTCCTTTATTAGTCTAATCTCTTTTGACCTAAACTGCTTTTGTTTTAATGATGGAGTATTGTATTGAATGGCCTCTAAAAGTACATTTGAAAGTGTCCTGTACAATAAGGGGATCTGCTGTATGTTGTACAAAAATTATTAATTGTTTTATCTTGGTTAATCAAGAACAAATTGTCATCCAATAGGCTTTGATTACATTTCCATTATCCTTGTCCACATGGGAATTCTGTAAGAGTTCTATGGAGGCCAATTAGATGGCGGTGTGATCGCATTCGGTCTCCAATTAATATTTTTTTATACTTTTGATGCCAGCAAGACCGAGACTAGGAAGTAGTCAAGACGGCTAGCTTGATTAAGCCTCCTCCGTGTATATCTCACTAAGGTCAGGTTTTTTCAACCTCCATATATCCACTAGTTATAATGTATCCATGATCTTTGTGATCTCCTTAAGTGCTTAAGGGTGATAGTTTGAAGAGTGATTTCCTTTACGATCCATTAAGGTACCGTATTATAATCTTCCACCATAATAATAGATTGTTTCATTGCTTGTGAGCTTGTGAGCTGTTTTTGGTCCAATAGCATATTTCAAATAATCCATCTTCCTTCTGGATCTGTTTGCACAATCAGATCAACATTTGTATTAAATAGTATAATCACCCCTTTGAGTTTCTTTGCCCATGACAAAAATATATTTCTCCCTCCGTCCTTTTCCCCACCCAACCTCATCTATATTTGTAGAATGAGTTTCCTGTAAACAATAGATATTCTATTATTTTAGCCATGTAAAAAATGTAATCTTCTTTTTTTATGATCTGCTAAGCCATTACAATTATAACTTGCTATACTTATTTCCCCACTTACCATGATACTCAAGTTTCAATTATACTTACCACAACAAAAGTTTACAAACGTACCATTAAAAAGCACCATGATGATTAAGTGTCCATATAGTTGTACCATAATAATTTGCACTGTTAAGCATACTGTAGCTGCAACTTTGTAAACCTCCAATTGTCCTAATATTCCACCCACTAAAACCTCAGACCATCTCCCTGACTAATGACGCACCTTTGCGTCCTAAGGCAAACCCTTGGCCGACAATTGGTGTTGGCCAGAGGGAAATATGGGCAGTCCCATGATAACATAAATATATATGAGTATGCTTAAGAGTACTAACTAAATAACATGGAATCATATTTTTTTAATTAAAAAATTAAAAACAGTAGCAATAATAGCTAATATTAATATAAATAATAACACAATCTATAAATGCATACTCATATTAGAAAGTCCTAGCAAGACTATAAGCATGTCAGCCCAGCCTGCTCTCTTGTTTGGATTAAATTGTTCTAATTTCAAAAATGAAAGAATGAAGAGAAAACAACCTAAATATATCATCCATTACATGCAAGACATATTTCATGTAGTCCTCATTATATCCTGTTGTATTCCGGAAAAAAAAATATATGCATAAAAATAAGAAGACAAAGGAACATCGATTGTAACGGCCGCTAACGACTGCAAGTCTAATTTAGATTTGTCTAAGGGTTCACATTATATCCTGTTGTATCGTGCCGTGGTTGTTCCAGCACCGACTGCAAGCCAAACCCGGGCAGCCCTCTATGGGAAGGCATACCCAAGTTCAACTCACAGTCGACTCCGACACAGCCATGGCACGACAGCCAAGAACACATGCAGTACTGACAATCCAGAGCGAGTAAACCTGTAAAAGCAATCCTCTCTCCACCCATATTAATTTGGTTTTTTATTCCAGAGGCGTTGCTCTATCACCTCGGCTGTTTTACACCTAGGCCTATATCATTAGGATCAAGGATATAAAAGGGTAGAACAAATAGCTTAAATAGAAATATATAATATACCCTTTTCTCGCTTAGAGAAGTGCTTAGCCAGTGTCTTTACTATCATTAAATTGAATACTTCGTTTTTATCAAAGATTCTCTGTAATTAGTATTACGCGATCAAATGGATTAATCATGTAACTGTAATTAACTAGGAAGTCGGGGCACCAAGGAAAATATTCAGATTACAAAGTTATCATTTCCTAAAATAATTGTAATTTTATATCTGATCAAATTGTCTTCTGATTAATGAATTATTTACTTCACCTTAAGTTAGTCTCTGCACGAACCTAGTCTTCACTATGAGTCATCCATACATCAATTGTCTTAAATAATTTATTTACTAACTAAGTAATTCACAGAAATGCATAAACAAACAGTAGATAGTTACAAGGAAATGATAACGGAGTTTCCCTAGTGGGATAAACCGGTATCGCGGCTTGGTGGACAAAAAGGGAAGTGGGGGTCAACTGCAAAGTTGATAATTATAACAATTGAAATGCTAATCCTTTACACATGAACACTCACTCATTCGGGAACAATTGCAATTAAAATATATATATTTACGCTTAGTGTGTCGTCTTGACCTCTGTTGAAAAGTTTGTTTCTTTTGTAGAATTGTCCGTCTCTCTCTCTCTCTCTGTGGTAAGGATCGTTCAGTGTGACATTCATTCGTTTCGTTGTGGAATGGATGTTTCGGCGGTTGTCGTTCTTTGCGTTCAATGATACCGAATTCCTAGCTGCAGACTAGTAATTCATATCAAAGACTTGTTCTTATTTTGTCAGTATCGAGAGTCTAAGAGTTTAACCATGTGGTATGGTTAAAAGATTCAGCAATGGTCTGCAACCTTTGTACATTTACATTTACATTTAAGTCATTTAGCAGACGCTCTTATCCAGAGCCACTTACAAATTGGTGCATTCACCTTATGACATCCAGTGGAACAGCCACTTTACAATAGTGCATCTAAATCTTTTAAGGGGGGGGGTGAGAAGGATTACTTTATCCTAGGTATTCCTTAAAGAAGTGGGGTTTCAGGTGTCTCCGGAAGGTGGTGATTGACTCCGCTTTCCTGGCGTCGTGAGGGAGTTTGTTCCACCATTGGGGAGCCAGAGCAGCGAACAGTTTTGACTGGGCTGAGCGGGAACTGTACTTCCTCAGTGGTAGGGAGGCGAGCAGGCCAGAGGTGGATGAACGCAGTGCCCTTATTTGGGTGTAGGGCCTGATCAGAGCCTGGAGGTACTGAGGTGCCGTTCCCCTCACAGCTCCGTAGGCAAGCACAATGGTCTTGTAGCGGATGCGAGCTTCAACTGGAAGCCAGTGGAGAGAGCGGAGGAGCGGGGTGACGTGAGAGAACTTGGGAAGGTTGAACACTAGACGGGCTGCGGCGTTCTGGATGAGTTGTAGGGGTTTAATGGCACAGGCAGGGAGCCCAGCCAACAGCGAGTTGCAGTAATCCAGACGGGAGATGACAAGTGCCTGGATTAGGACCTGCGCCGCTTCCTGTGTGAGGCAGGGTCGTACTCTGCGGATGTTGTAGAGCATGAACCTACAGGAACGGGCCACCGCCTTGATGTTAGTTGAGAACGACAGGGTGTTGTCCAGGATCACGCCAAGGTTCTTAGCGCTCTGGGAGGAGGACACAATGGAGTTGTCAACCGTAATGGCGAGATCATGGAACGGGCAGTCCTTCCCGGGAGGAAGAGCAGCTCCGTCTTGCCGAAGTTCAGCTTGAGGTGGTGATCCGTCATCCACACTGATATGTCTGCCAGACATGCAGAGATGCGATTCGCCACCTGGTCATCAGAAGGGGGAAAGGAGAAGATGAATTGTGTGTCGTCTGCATAGCAATGATAGGAGAGACCATGTGAGGTTATGACAGAGCCAAGTGACTTGGTGTATAGCGAGAATAGGAGAGGGCCTAGAACAGAGCCCTGGGGGACACCAGTGGTGAGAGCGCGTGGTGAGGAGACAGATTCTCGCCACGCCACCTGGTAGGAGCGACCTGTCAGGTAGGACGCAATCCAAGCGTGGGCCGCGCCGGAGATGCCCAACTCGGAGAGGGTGGAGAGGAGGATCTGATGGTTCACAGCATCGAAGGCAGCCGATAGGTCTAGAAGGATGAGAGCAGAGGAGAGAGAGTTAGCTTTAGCGGTGCGGAGCGCCTCCGTGATACAGAGAAGAGCAGTCTCAGTTGAAAGACTAGTCTTGAAACCTGACTGATTTGGATCAAGAAGGTCATTCTGAGAGAGATAGCGGGAGAGCTGACCAAGGACGGCACGTTCAAGAGTTTTGGAGAGAAAAGAAAGAAGGGATACTGGTCTGTAGTTGTTGACATCGGAGGGATCGAGTGTAGGTTTTTTCAGAAGGGGTGCAACTCTCGCTCTCTTGAAGACGGAAGGGACGTAGCCAGCGGTCAGGGATAAGTTGATGAGCGAGGTGAGGTAAGGGAGAAGGTCTCCGGAAATGGTCTGGAGAAGAGAGGAGGGGATAGGGTCGAGCGGGCAGGTTGTTGGGCGGCCGGCCGTCACAAGACGCGAGATTTCATCTGGAGAGAGAGGGGAGAAAGAGGTCAGAGCACAGGGTAGGGCAGTGTGAGCAGAACCAGCGGTGTCGTTTGACTTAGCAAACAAGGATCGGATGTCGTCGACCTTCTTTTCAAAATGGTTGACGAAGTCATCTGCAGAGAGGGAGGAGGGGGAGGGGGAGGAGGATTCAGGAGGGAGGAGAAGGTGGCAAAGAGCTTCCTAGGGTTAGAGGCAGATGCTTGGAATTTAGAGTGGTAGAAAGTGGCTTTAGCAGCAGAGACAGAGGAGGAAAATGTAGAGAGGAGGGAGTGAAAGGATGCCAGGTCCGCAGGGAGGCGAGTTTTCCTACATTTCCGCTCGGCTGCCCGGAGCCCTGTTCTGTGAGCTCGCAATGAGTCGTCAAGCCATGGAGCAGGAGGGGAGGACCGAGCCGGCCTGGAAGATAGGGGACATAGAGAGTCAAAGGATGCAGAAAGGGAGGAGAGGAGGGTTGAGGAGGCAGAATCAGGAGATAGGTTGGAGAAGGTTTGAGCAGAGGGAAGAGATGATAGGATGGAAGAGGAGAGAGTAGCGGGGGAGAGAGAGTGAAGGTTGGGAAGGCGCGATACCATCCGAGTAGGGGCAGTGTGGGAAGTGTTGGATGAGAGCGAGAGGGAAAAGGATACAAGGTAGTGGTCGGAGACTTTGTACTCCCGTGATTGAGAGAAACATGGTCTGCTTGAGGATTTCTCAAAGTTGGGTTTTATTCGGAATTGCAGAAAAGGGGCTGTCCCAGGATGCTTGACTCTAACTGGTCTCATGGGCGGTCCTCTGATTTAGTTCAACTCAAAAGGGAATTGGTGTTTCCTTCATTAAACAGTCCAAAATCACACTACACAATTTTACAAACAGTATCATACTCACCCATTCATCTTATACAACAATTAGATGTAAACCTCATATCTGAGGTTATTATATAAACAGCGTTATGCTAATGTGGCCACACAGTCTACCATGAGCTTCCCCAAGAGTTAACAAACGGTCCAGTTTGCAGCTGGATTCTTCACCGATCTTTTATACCTCCTCCGGAACATGAAATTTGTTTGGCACTCAAGTTCTGTGAGGTGGAAGAAATTCCTTTGTCTCTTATACTGTGTGGCCATGAGTCAGGGTCTTCTCCTCAGGAATGTACGACCTCTCTCTGTACTGTATGTGTAGTATAGGATGACATTTACATTATCAGGTCAACAGTGGGATATAAAACAATAACATTTTCAGCCATGCCATCGGACGCATTTGGTCTTGGATGTATTGATTATATAAATATCCATTAGCAACAATATATCTAAATCACATTGGATATACTCTGATTCTTGTCATTTCATGACAATGAGAAGACCAATAACAATGCACTTCTGATGTGAAGGAAAAATACATAGCATTTTAGGAACATACAGTAAGCTATTTCTCTGGGGAAATTCTGAAATTGAGCTAACAAATGATAATTTATACCGAGGAGAATGGCAAGAATGTCCCCAGGCACACCTCCGGTTAGGCTTGTCCTATCCTGTCCTGGTCTAACCAGCACACTGCACTCAAACTTCTGTGTGTGTGTGTGTGTGTCCACATGTATGCAAATGATCTGACACTGACTCATGTCATCATCATTATGTGAGATGATTTACAGGGAGACAGCCTGTGTTCATAAACATTCAGTTAACCCACAGGTCTGTCTCTTGCTGTACCTTTGGATTTGGCTGTCAGTTCAGCCAAAAATGTAAATGCTACCTGTTTCAGAGTCCATATCGACAGGGTACACAACATCATTTCAACGTGGACATTTAGGTAATATTTGGTTGAGACCCTGATTAAAGAGATTACAACTTTTATTCACCCATGCAAGAATACAGACAGAAGTTTGTTAAATTCCCAATGCGTTATTACTGCAGTTTCAACCATTTAAAAGCACAACAAAGTTCAAATGGGATTACAATGTCAGCTATTTTGTATTTATTGAACAACTTTGTGTTATCACTGTGCTTCTTTTAATAGCACAACCGAATGACCTGGATTGCAGTTGAGATTCCATTACAAGTAACGGTTTTCTAGGTGTGAAGGAGAGTCGGACCAAAATGCAGCGTGTAGATTGCAATCCATGTTTAATGAACACCGTAAACACGAATTAACACAAACACTACAAAACAAAGACTGTAAATAACGAAACGAAAACCGAAACAGCCTATACTTGTGTCAACTAACACAGTGACAGGAACAAAGACACTAAGGACAATCACCCACGACAAACTCAAAGAATATGGCTGCCTAAATATGGTTCCCAATCAGAGACAACGATAAACACCTGCCTCTGATTGAGAACCACTCCAGACAGCCATAGACTTTGCTAGATACCCCACTAAGCTACAATCCCAATACCAACACCAAATCCCCAAGACAAAACACACCACAATACAAAAACCCCATGCCACACCCTGGCCTGACCCAATACATGAAGAAGATAAACACAGATAAAGATAAACACAAAATACTTCGACCAGGGCGTGACAACAAGTAAGTAGTTAACGCTGTTTGAGACTCTGCACAGATTATTATAGCAATTGTAAATATCTCCGCAGACCCCGACCTCCGCTCCCGAGTGGAGCAGTGATCTAAGGCACTGCATCTCAATGCTTGAGGCGTCACTACAGACACCCTGGTTTGAATCTAGGCTGTATCACAACCGGCCGTGATTGGGAGTCCCATAGGGCGGTGCACAATTGGCCCAGTGTCGTCCAGGCCTTACCAGTATAGGCCACCATTGTAAATAAGAATTTGTTCTTAACTGACTTGCCTCGATACATAAAGGTACATTAAAATATGCATGCTATCTTGACCATGTACACTATCTATGATTAGGATACATACGAAGACATTTATATTTACAGTAACCTTAAATGTGGCCACGGATGTGTTATTCATTTTAAGGTTGAATAAAAACTGTTACCTTAATTTGTAAGATAACTTTAGGCTATTTACTGTATTACAAAATTCTTATCGAATTGCGTTTGGTTTACATTGCAACCAAATATCAACATTTAAATGAGTTGTATCTAATCCTTGGATAGTTTCATTTGAGCCACTGGCTTAATGGTGGGAATCCAACAAATAATGTGTTAACTTAATAGTGTAATAGGCTATTTACCATATTGAAAAAATAGATATTGAATTGTGTTTGGTTGTTTTTTAAATGTGTTTGTGCCACTAATTGTGTTTGTCCACTAAAGAATAGGACTAAATCATATCTAACATTAAATGCACTTTAAATAAAGTTTCTGCCTTTGTTTATTTTTAGTTGAAACCCTGGGTCAAATTGAAACAACAGCTGTTGATGACTTCGCAAGTGCTATATAGGCCGAAATAGTATCACTGACAATATGTGAAGTATCCTTACATTTCATTTGCTTTGTTAAAAATCCCATTTGGAATGACTTCGATAGCAACATTGATTCTATTTAGTTATAAATGATGGACCAAACATATTTGAAAAAGAAGTGGCTTATCGTTATTTTTTTTCAATAAAAAAACAATTAAAAACAGGAATGAGCACTGAGTAACAGGAACGGGTGCTTGTGTGTGTGAGAATAACTGGATGTCACAGAACTACCTTCAATAAAACAAAGATAAAACATGATATCATGATATTTGGCCAAAAAGATGCTTGATGAATCTTCACTCTAGATGGAACTGGGCTATCTGGAGGTGAGGTAAGTCTCCCTCCACTTTTTGCAAAGTCCTCGCTTTTCCCTCGTACTAATGCTATTGACTGTTTACTTGCTGCCTGATGCTATGTCCTTCCTCTTTTCTGCTATTCCTTCTTTAAGTATCTCTCCTTTCTGGGTCGACATCACGTCGAGCACAATTTCTTTAATATGTTTTTTATTTTTTTTCTATATTGTTTTTATTTAACTAGGCAAGTCGGTTAAAAACAAATTATTATTTGTCCCCTATGGGGACAGCGGCCTGGGATTAAAAAATAAATAAAAACAATATAAATATAGGACAAGTAATGTAATCTCTGTAAGCAATGTGTTCACATTGTAAAACTGAAAACACCTTCAGTAATTCCAACTGTAAAACTTAAAATCAAGAGAATAGTATCATAATTAATCAATGTATATACCAGACACACATTTAAAATGTCTACTTCATTCAAACTTCTCGACCATGTTACTCTTATTCAGTCCTGTTTTTAGCATAGCATTAGCAAATACATGAAATGTAGCCACAGGATGGTAAGTTGGTAGTTGGTAGTTGAAGATATACCTCTAGTGGTGTGGGGGCTATGCTTTGGCAAAGTGGGTGGGGTTATATCCTTCTTGTCTGGCCCTGTCCGGGGGTATCATCGGATGGTGCCACAGTGTCTCTTGACACCTCCTGTCTCAGCCTCCAGCATTTATACTGCAGTAGTTTATGTGTCGGGGTCTAGGGTCATTTTGTTATATCTGGAGTACTTCTCCTGTCTTATCCGGTGTCCTGTGTGAATTTAAGTATGCTCTCTCTAATTCTCTCTTTCTCTCTTTCTTTCTCTCTCTCGGAGGACCTGAACCCTAGGACCATGCCTCAGGACTACCTGGCATGAGGACTCCATGCTGTCCCCAGTCCACCTGGCCGTGCTGCTGCACCAGTTTTAACTGTTCTGCCTGCGGCTATGCAATCCTGACCTGTTCACCGGACATGCTAGCTGTCCCAGACATGCTGTTTTCAACTCTCTAGAGACAGCAGGAGTGGTAGAGATACTCTTAATGATCGGCTATGAAAAGCCAACTGACATTTACTCCTGAGGTGCTGACTTGCTGCACCCTCGACAACTACTGTGATTATTATTACTTGACCATGCTGGTCATTTATGAACATTTGAACATCTTGGCCATGTTCTGTTATAATCTCCACCCGTCACAGCTAGAAGAGGACTGCCACCCCTCATAGCCTGGTTCCTCTCTAGGGTTCTTCCTAGGTTTTGGCCTTTCCAGTGAGTTTTTCCTAGCCACCGTGCTTCTACACCTGCATTGCTTGCTGTTTGGGGTTTTAGGCTGGGTTTCTGTACAGAACTTTGAGATATCAGCTGATGTACGAAGGGCTATATAAATACATTTGATTTGATTTGATAATAATAGCATGAGAACACTTAGCACCTGCAAATGGTTTACCAAAACTCTTTAAAAAAATGTCTAAGAAATAATTTAGGTAACAGGACTGTACATTGAGATGGACTTTCAGTCACACTTACAATAGGATTAAAATAAAAGTGAGAGAACTTACTTTTGGTCTTCCCATCGCCTTTAGGAGACTCAAATGATGCTACTTCCTGTTGATCATGTGACTTGTGGAATGTCCCAAATCTTTTGAGGGGGGAATGTGTCAGGGTTGAGTGAAAACCTGGGGACATGACTAGAATGTGTATTTTAACTGACATATTATGAATTTCCAATGTGAAAATGTATTTTATGTCTTAATTGGAAATATATATATTTTATGTCTTAATTGGAAACACAATAATACAAAAACAATAAGATTTCTGAATGATTCTAATCATTATGTTTCATGGTGAAGTGTAGTGGTAGAGTTCTAGGTAGTTTTCATTACAGTTTTATATGATGTATCTTCAAATTGCCATTAGGACAAAGTGCAGGACACTTTACTTGAAAATATAATGTATTATACAGATACATTTTCTGCATATTTATGCATGTAATGTCCTGGGGATGGAAAAGGCACAGATTCTGCGGAATGGCCCATATAATGAGTGCAGTGTAATCTCTACGTGGGCAACTTTAAAGCCTGGACTTGATATTCAGTGACATTTCACTCCAGGGCAATTAGATTGAGTCATGCACCACGTATGGGATCTAATTGTTGAATTTACCATCAATGATTAAATGTTAAGACTCATCAGCTATGCGGTGCCCAACTTCGGAGGGATTTGCAATGCACAGAAGTGTACGGGAAACTGCTTTAAACGATATAAGTTCTTAGATTTGTTTTCAATGTGCATTTGTTGTCGCCTCTCCTCAAAAGGGCAGGACTGGATGAGATTGAGGGAGAAAGATTAATAAGCAAATGGGAAGATTTTACAACCCCTTTAGGTGTCCCCCAAAATGTTTGATCAAATATTGAATTAGGCCTTTACTACGATAGCCCAT
Source organism: Oncorhynchus gorbuscha (assembly GCF_021184085.1). Classification (NCBI taxonomy): domain Eukaryota; kingdom Metazoa; phylum Chordata; class Actinopteri; order Salmoniformes; family Salmonidae; genus Oncorhynchus; species Oncorhynchus gorbuscha. The sequence continues at coordinate 64,947,895 of NC_060175.1, read as the reverse complement.
AGAAACACATTGAAGAACACATTCATCAGACACAGTCAAAAAAATACACAAGGAACAAGGTTTTGAAGTGCTGGTCCTATATCTCGGAGATATAAGAAAGCTCCGGAAATATATATTATCACGACTCAGGATATGACCGAGAGGCAGATAGTTAGACTTTCAGACTATTTAATATAACAAATGGGCAGGCAAAAGGCAGATAGAGGGCAGGCCGAGGTTCGTAAACCAGGTCAGAATCAGGCAGGTACAGGACTGCAGGCAGGCTCCGGGTCAGGACAGGGAGAAAGGTCAGAACTGGGACGACGAGAAAATGACTTAAAACCTTGTGAACAGTCGAAACAGGAAACACGCTGGTAAGACCTGACAAAAACAAGACCGAACTGGCAACAGAAAAACAGAAAACGCAGGTATGAATACACAGAGGATAATGGGTGAAAATGGGAGACACCTGGCGGGGGGTGGAGACAAGCACAAGACCGGTGAAACAGATTATATACAGGACCAGTCAACAGTTTGGACACACCTACTCATTCCAGGGTCTTTCTTTATTTTATGACTATTTTCTACATTGTAGAATAATAGTGAAAACATCAAAACTATGAAATACAACATATGGAATCATGTAGTAACCAAAAAAGTGTTCAACAAATCAGAAATATGGTATATTTGAGATTCTTAGCAGCCACCCTTTGCCTTGATGACAGCTTTGCACACTTGGCATTCTGTCAAACCCTTGAGTAGGTACAGTGCCATCCGTTTTTTCACCAAAGCCCCATACATTACCCACCACTGCGACCTGTACGCTCTCGTTGGATAGCCCTCGCTTCATACTCGTAGCCAAACCCACTGTCTACAGGTTATCTACAAGTCTCTGCTAGGTAAAGCCCCACCTTATCTCAGCTCACTGGTCACCATAGCAGCACCCACTCGTAGCACACGCTCCAGCAGGTACAGTGGGGCAAAAAAGTATTTAGTCAGCCACCAATTGTGCAAGTTCTCCCACTTAAAATGAGATGAGAGAGGCCTGTAATTTTCATCATAATTTTCATCGTAGGTACACTTCAACTATGACAGACTATATGAGAAAGAAAAATCCAGAAATCACATTGTAGGAGTTTTAATGAATTTATTTGCAAATTATGGTGGAAAATAAGTATTTGGTCACCTACAAACAAGCAAGATTTCTGGCTCTCACAGACCTGTAACTTCTTCTTTAAGAGGCTCCTCTGTCCTCCACTCATTACCTGTATTAATGGCACTTGTTTGAACTTGTTATCAGTATATAAGACACCTGTCCACAACCTCAAACAGTCACACTCCAAACTCTACTATGGCCAAGAACAAAGAGCTGTCAAAGGACACCAGAAACAAAATTGTAGACCTGCACCAGGCTGGGAAGACTGAATCTGCAATAGGTAAGCAGCTTGGTTTGAAGAAATCAACTGTGGGAGCAATTATTAGGAAATGGAAGACATACAAGACCACTGATAATCTCCCTCGATCTGGGGCTCCACGCAAGATCTCACCCCGTGGGGTCAAAATGATCACAAGAACGGTGAGCAAAAATCCCACAACCACATGGGGGGACCTAGTGAATGACCTGCAGAGAGCTGGGACCAAAGTAACAAAGCCTACCATCAGTAACACACTATGCCGCCAGGGACTCAAAACCTGCAGTGCCAGACGTGTCCCCCTGCTTAAGCCAGTACATGTCCAGGCCCGTCTGAAGTTTGCTAGAGAGCATTTGGATGATCCAGAAGAAGATTGGGAGAATGTCATATGGTCAGATGAAACCAATATAGAACTTTTTGGTAAAAACTCAACTCGTTGTGTTTGGAGGACAAAGAATGCTGAGTTGCATCCAAAGAACACCAAACCTACTGTGAAGCATGGGGGTGGAAACATCATGCTTTGGGGCTGTTTTTTTGCAAAGGGACCAGGACGACTGATCCGTGTAAAGGAAAGAATGAATGTGGCCATGTAACGTGAGATTTTGAGTGAAAACCTCCTTCCATCAGCTCGGGCATTGAAGATGCAACGTGGCTGGGTCTTTCAGCATGACAATGATCCCAAACACACCGCCCGGGCAACGAAGGAGTGGCTTCGTAAGAAGCATGTCAAGGTCCTGGAGTGGCCTAGCCAGTATCCAGATCTCAACCCCATAGAAAATCTTTGGAGGGAGTTGAACGTCCGTGTTGCCCAGCAACAACCCCAAACCATCACTGCTCTAGAGGAGATCTGCATGGAGGAATGGGCCAAAATACCAGCAACAGTGTGTGAAAACCTTGTGAAGACTTACAGAAAACGTTTGACCTCTGTCGTTGCCAACAAAAGGTATATAACAAAGTATTGAGATAAACTTTTGTTATTGACCAAATACTTATTTTCCACCATAATTTGCAAATAAATTCATAAAAAAATCCTACAATGTGATTTTCTGGATTTTCTTTCTCATTTTGTCTGTCATAGTTGAAGTGTACTTTGATAAAAATTGTCATGTTTTGTCATTAATTATCATGTCTTGTCCCTGTGCTTCCCCTTCTATTCGTTTCCCTCTGCTGGTCTTATTAGGTTCTTTCCCTCTTTCTATCCCTCTCTCTCCCCCTCCCTCTCTCACTCTCTCGCTCTCTCTTCTCTCTATCGTTCCGTTCCTGCTCCCAGCTGTTCCTATTCCCCTAATCAATCATTTAGTCTTCCCACACCTGTTCCCGATCCTTTTCCCTGATTAGAGTCCCTATTTCTCTCCTTGTTTTCCGTACCTGCCCTGTCGGATCCTTGTCTATATTCACCGTGCTGTGTCTATGTTTTGCCCTGTCGTGTCGTGTTTCCCTCAGATGCTGCGTGGTGAGCAGGTGTCTGAGTCTGCTAGGTTCAAGTGCCTTCCCGAGGCAACCTGCAGTTCTTGATCAAGTCTCCAGTCTGTTCTCGTCTTTACGAGTAGTATTATGCCTTTTGTTTTGTTAAGTATCTTACTGGATTAAAAACTCTGTTTTCGCCAAGTCGCTTTTGGGTCCTCATTCACCTGCATAACAGAAGGATCCGACCAAGGAATGGACCCAGCGACTACAGAGGCTCGTAACACTGCCGTCAAGATCCAAGGAGCCATGCTCGGCAGACACGAGCAGGAATTGTCTGCTGCTCGCCATGCCGTGGAGAACCTGGCCGCTCAGGTTTCCGACCTCTCTGGACAGTTCCAGAGTCTTCGTCTCGTGCCACCTGTTACTTCCTGGCCTGCCGAGCCTCCGGAACCTAGGGTTAATAACCCACCTTGCTACTCCGGGCAGCCCACGGAGTGCCGCTCCTTTCTCACCCAGTGTGATATTGTGTTCTCTCTCCAACCCAACACATACTCTAGCGAGAGAGCTCGGGTTGCTTACGTCATTTCACTCCTTACTGGCCGGGCCCGAGAGTGGGGCACAGCTATCTGGGAGGCAAGGGCTGATTGTTCTAACAATTACCAGAACTTTAAAGAGGAGATGATTCGGGTTTTTGACCGTTCAGTTTTTGGTGGGGAGGCTTCTAGGGCCCTGGCTTCCCTATGCCAAGGTGATCGATCCATAACGGATTACTCTATTGAGTTTCGCACTCTTGCTGCCTCTAGTGAGTGGAACGAGCCGGCGCTGCTCGCTCGTTTTCTGGAGGGACTCCACGCAGTGGTTAAGGATGAGATTCTCTCCCAGGAGGTTCCTTCAGATGTGGACTCTTTGATTGCTCTCGCCATCCGCATAGAACGACGGGTAGATCTTCGTCACCGGGCTCGTGGAAGAGAGCTCGCATCAACGGTGTTTCCCTGCTCCGCATCGCAACCATCTCCCTCCTCTGGCTCAGAGACTGAGCCCATGCAGCTGGGAGGGATTCGCATCTCGACTAAGGAGAGGGACGGAGGATCACCAACCGCCTGTGCCTCTATTGCGGAGTTGCTGGACATTTTGTTAATTCATGTCCAGTAAAAGCCAGAGCTCATCAGTAAGCGGAGGGCTACAGGTGAGCGCAACTACTCAAGTCTCTCCATCAAAATCCTGTACTACTTTGTCGGTCCATCTACGCTGGACCGGTTCGGGTGCTACATGCCGTGCCTTGATAGACTCTGGGGCTGAGGGTTGTTTCATGGACGAAGCATGGGTTCGGAAACATGACATTCCTTTCAGAGAGTTAGAGAAGCCTACGCCCATGTTCGCCTTAGATGGTAGTCATCTTCCCAGTATCAGATTTGAGACACTACCTTTAACCCTCACAGTATCTGGTAACCACAGTGAGACTATTTCTTTTTTGATTTTTCGTTCACCTTTTACACCTGTTGTTTTGGGTCATCCCTGGCTAGTATGTCATAATCCTTCTATTAATTGGTCTAGTAATTCTATCCTATCCTGGAACGTTTCTTGTCATGTGAAGTGTTTAATGTCTGCCATCCCTCCCGTTTCTTCTGTCCCTACTTCTCAGGAGGAACCTGGCGATTTGACAGGAGTGCCGGAGGAATATCATGATCTGCGCACGGTCTTCAGTCGGTCCCGAGCCAACTCCCTTCCTCCTCACCGGTCGTATGATTGTAGTATTGATCTCCTTCCGGGGACCACTCCTCCTCGGGGTAGACTATACTCTCTGTCGGCTCCCGAACGTAAGGCTCTCGAGGATTATTTATCTGTGTCTCTTGACGCCGGTACCATAGTGCCTTCTTCCTCTCCGGCCGGGGCGGGGTTCTTTTTGTTAAGAAGAAGGACGGTACTCTGCGCCCCTGCGTGGATTATCGAGGGCTGAATGACATAACGGTTAAGAATCGTTATCCGCTTCCCCTTATGTCATCAGCCTTCGAGATTCTGCAGGGAGCCAGGTGCTAAGTTGGACCTTCGTAACGCTTACCATCTCGTGCGCATCAGAGAGGGGGACGAGTGGAAAACGGCGTTTAACACTCCGTTAGGGCATTTTGAGTACCGGGTTCTGCCGTTTGGTCTCGCCAATGCGCCAGCTGTTTTTCAGGCATTAGTTAATGATGTTCTGAGAGACATGCTGAACATCTTTGTTTTTGTCTATCTTGACGATATCCTGATTTTTTCACCGTCACTCGAGATTCATGTTCAGCACGTTCGACGTGTTCTACAGCGCCTTTTAGAGAATTGTCTCTACGTAAAGGCTGAGAAGTGCTCTTTTCATGTCTCCTCCGTTACTTTTCTCGGTTCCGTTATTTCCGCTGAAGGCATTCAGATGGATTCCGCTAAGGTCCAAGCTGTCAGTGATTGGCCCGTTCCAAGGTCACGTGTCGAGTTGCAGCGCTTTTTAGGTTTCGCTAATTTCTATCGGCGTTTCATTCGTAATTTCGGTCAAGTTGCTGCCCCTCTCACAGCTCTTACTTCTGTCAAGACGTGTTTTAAGTGGTCCGGTTCCGCCCAGGGAGCTTTTGATCTTCTAAAAGAATGTTTTACGTCCGCTCCTATCCTCGTTACTCCTGACGTCACTAGACAATTCATTGTCGAGGTTGGCGCTTCAGAGGTAGGCGTGGGAGCCATTCTATCCCAGCGCTTCCAGTCTGACGATAAGGTTCATCCTTGCGCTTATTTTTCTCATCGCCTGTCGCCATCTGAGCGCAACTATGATGTGGGTAACCGTGAACTGCTCGCCATCCGCTTAGCCCTAGGCGAATGGCGACAGTGGTTGGAGGGCGACCGTTCCTTTTGTCGTTTGGACAGACCATAAGAACCTTGAGTACATCCGTTCTGCCAAACGACTTAATGCCCGTCAAGCTCGTTGGGCGTTGTTTTTCGCTCGTTTCGAGTTTGTGATTTCTTACCGTCCGGGTAGCAAGAACACCAAGCCTGATGCCTTATCCCGTCTGTTTAGTTCTTCTGTGGCTTCTACTGATCCCGAGGGATTCTTCCTTATGGGCGTGTTGTCGGGTTGACAGTCTGGGGAATTGAAAGACAGGTTAATCAAGCACTCACGCACACTGCGTCGCCGCGCGCTTGTCCTAGTAACCTCCTTTTCGTTCCTGTTTCCACTCGTCTGGCTGTTCTTCAGTGGGCTCACTCTGCCAAGTTAGCTGGTCATCCCGGTGTTCGAGGCACTCTTGCGTCTATTCGCCAGCGCTTTTGGTGGCCGACTCAGGAGCGTGACACGCGCCGTTTCGTGGCTGCTTGTTCGGACTGCGCGCAGACTAAGTCGGGTAACTCTCCTCCTGCCGGTCGTCTCAGACCGCTCCCCATTCCTTCTCGACCATGGTCTCACATCGCCCTAGACTTCATTACCGGTCTGCCTTTGTCTGCGGGAAGACTGTGATTCTTACGGTTGTCGATAGGTTCTCTAAGGCGGCACATTTCATTCCCCTCGCTAAACTTCCTTCCGCTAAGGAGACGGCACAAATCATCATCGAGAATGTGTTCAGAATTCATGGCCTTCCGTTAGACGCCGTTTCAGACAGAGATCCGCAATTCACGTCACAGTTTTGGAGGGAGTTCTGTCGTTTGATTGGTGCGTCCGTCAGTCTCTCTTCCGGGTTTCATCCCCAGTCTAACGGTCAAGCAGAGAGGGCCAATCAGACGATTGGTCGCATACTACGCAGCCTTTCTTTCAGAAACCCTGCGTCTTGGGCAGAACAGCTCCCCTGGGCAGAATACGCTCACAACTCGCTTCCTTCGTCTGCTACCGGGTTATCTCCGTTTCAGAGTAGTCTGGGTTACCAGCCTCCTCTGTTCTCATCCCAGCTTGCCGAGTCCAGCGTTCCCTCCGCTCAAGCGTTTGTCCAACGTTGTGAGCGCACCTGGAGGAGGTGAGGTCTGCACTTTGCCGTTACAGGGCACAGACTGTGAGAGCCGCCAATAAACGCAGGATTAAGAGTCCAAGGTATTGTTGCGGCCAGAGAGTGTGGCTTTCCACTCGCAACCTTCCTCTTACGACAGCTTCTCGTAAGTTGACTCCGCGGTTCATTGGTCCGTTCCGTGTCTCCCAGGTCGTCAATCCTGTCGCTGTGCGACTGCTTCTTCCGCGACATCTTCGTCGCGTCCATCCTGTCTTCCATGTCTCCTGTGTCAAGCCCTTTCTTCGCACCCCCGTTCGTCTTCCCTCCCCCTCCCGTCCTTGTCGAGAGCGCACCTATTTACAAGGTACATAAGATCATGGACATGCGTTCTCGGGGACGGGGTCACCAATACTTAGTGGATTGGGAGGGTTACGGTCCTGAGGAGAGGAGTTGGGTTCCGTCTCGGGACGTGCTGGACCGTTCACTCATTGATGATTTCCTCCGTTGCCGCCAGGATTCCTCCTCGAGTGCGCCAGGAGGCGCTCGGTGAGTGGGGGTACTGTCATGTTTTGTCATTGATTATCATGTCTTGTCCCTGTGCTTCCCCTTCTATTCGTTTCCCTCTGCTGGTCTTATTAGGTTCTTTCCCTCTTTCTATCCCTCTCTCTCTCCCCCTCCCTCTCTCACTCTCCCGCTCTCTCTTCTCTCTATCGTTCCGTTCCTGCTCCCAGCTGTTCCTATTCCCCTAATCAATCATTTAGTCTTCCCACACCTGTTCCCGATCCTTTTCCCTGATTAGAGTCCCTATTTCTCTCCTTGTTTTCCGTTCCTGCCCTGTCGGATCCTTGTCTAGAATTCACCGTGCTGTGTTTGTGTATCGCCCTGTCGTGTCGTGTTTCCCTCAGATACTGCGTGGTGAGCAGGTGTCTGAGTCTGTTTGGTTCAAGTGCCTTCCCGAGGCAACCTGCTGTTCAAGATCGAGTCTCCAGTCGGTTCTCGTCATTTCGAGTGAAAGTTGTGTTTTTTGATTGTATTTTACTTTACTGGATTAAAGACTCTGTTTTCGCCAAGTCGCTTTTGGGTCCTCATTCACCTGCATGACACTACAACTGAAATACTGTACAACTGTATTTCTGATCAATTTGATGTTATTTTATTGGACAAACAATTAGCTTTTCTTTCAAAAACAAGGACATTTCTAAGTGACCCCCAAACTTTTGAATTGTAGTGTGCATTGCATTTATTTTCTGAAAGAGTGGTTGATCATTTGCAGATTATTCATATTTCCATGAGTGTAGCTTCCAAATATATGTACGATAAGTTGACTCACTTTGTCTCCCCTCTCCTTACATAGCCCTCCCTTCCATTGTGTAACCAAACGGTCATGCTTTTGTTAGTCCACTATGGACCTGTTTTCACTGTATTATGTATGTAATCAATAACAGAGGTTGTGTGTGTTTACATATTCTGTGTGATGATTTAGTTAGTAAATAAATAATTAAGCCAATTTTTGTATCACTCATTCATCACTTAGGTTAGGGTTTGTGCAGATATCCACGAATTGTGCTATGTTCAGAATGAGACTGATGAGGTAATAATTAATAATTGACAGTTTAGACATAAGTGATATTTAAATATTTTTTCAGTTTGTCATGTTATGTAACTTGTTAAAGAACTTTTCCTGTGGTGCCCCAAATTCCTAATGAGTTAATTGTTACATTAGTAATGTAATTGAGTAATAATTAAACGTACTAGGTAATTATTCAATAAATAGCAGTCATCACATGAATGATAGTCATGTCACGACAAGTGTATGACATTAGTGGTTATATAGGCCCCTATGGTTACATGACCTGGATGTTAATCTTTATTTAAAGCTTTGTCATCAAACTGTCCCCCTTTTATGTCAGATGGTGCAGCACCATACTCAGACAATTGCTTTAATTTGGTCTAATTCTTGGTCTAAATTCTGGTCCAATTCTCATCTCTGGAAAGGCTTAAAATGAAGGCCATGTGACATGATTAACCAAAACAAAGGAGCCTAGTCATAAGATTATAAGGTCTAAGACCATGGCAACATATAATGATGTCACTAGCAGCAAGGCCAGCAGTCTTAGGTAGTTCTAGCTCTGATGGCAAAACAACAGTCAGCAGCAGATCAGCAGTCGCTCTCTCTCTCTCGCTCTCGTGCTCTCTCTCGCTCTCTCTCTCTCGCACTCTCTCTCTCGTGCTCTCTTGTTCTCTCGTTCTCTCTTGCTCTCGCTCTCTCGCTTTCTCCCTTGCTCTCTACTGGCCAACCAATGCACAGTATGAGCAACACATACAAAGCCCTGTTCAGTGACCCCAACATGTCAGACACTTTTCTGTCTTAGACTCCACTCCACACAAGCTATTGTGACTTAAGTCTAGCTCTCCTTGTCCCATGATATGACTTTGGAGACATACTGTAACATCGTTCTGAGTTAACAGAAAGGTCTCAACTATTTTGTACAGTCCCGGGCCTGGTTTCACAATAGCAATGGAACTAAAGCTTAAGAGTTGTTTTAACGATGCATCTTTCCTATACTTGCCGAAGATGCCACATGCTTTTCCCTAAACACCATATAGATTTAACCTCCACGAAGTGTGTCGTTGGAGCATATGCCAATACTGGTAGGATCCATTCAAATTTTACTTTAAGATTAGAATTAGTCCACAATACTGACGACAGAGAGATATTTTCACCTATGTCTGCAAATATTGAGGCACCTTATTCTAATGTTTACCCTATAATAATGCACTATATCACAGATTACACATCCATAAATATTCTGATGCAAAAATTACAAACAGTAGCTTACAAATAGCAAAATAGAACTAAATTGATTGAACATGACTTGATTTCAATATGATTGAAATATATGCAGCCTTTGCTGTATTTATATTAATGCAATAATCTCTGTTTACACTTGAAGCGTATTTGTATCCTTCGCTGGATTGTAAACAACCTTGTATTTGTATTTAACTTTGTTCTGACGTCATCTGAGACGGATAAACATCTTGATTGTGTGTTTCGGAGAGATTTTCAATGCATGAAGTGACATGAAAGGACAAAAAAAGCATCTAACCACACCCTTAGCTGTTCTAAAAATGGTCTGAGGCAGTTGGTAATTACTATTAAATGACTATTTGACGATGTTCCCATGAAGGTTCTATCTTAGCATTAAGATGCTTTTGGGAAACTGGGCCCAGAGTAGTAGGCCATTAGTCGAACTTAAGCCATCCGCAGAGCTAACATTAGTTAGCCATTCTCCAACACTTTTGATCCATAACAAGACCTCTGCCACCTCTAATCCTCTCCTTCCTGTCTCACCCAATACTGGTCCATCATTACCTTAAAGCCCTTAGTCCCTTACATAGCACACAGACAATCCTTCTGCGCTAGGTTTTAGCTTGTTAATTTATGTGTGTGTGTGTGTGTGTGTGTGTGTGTGTGTGTGTGTGTGTGTGTGTGTGTGTGTGTGTGTGTGTGTGTGTGTGTGTGTGTGTGTGTGTGTGTGTGTGTGTGTGTGTGTGTGTGTGTGTGTGTGTGTGTGTGTGTGTGTGTGTGTGTGTGTATATATGTGCATGTCAGTTAAAGAAAAGGGACTTTACTCAACCCAAGCGTCTGTGCCTTATTGTGCATTATGCCTGATGTTTTAGTCATTTGACTCGTTGTATGGCTTTGTGAGCTGTGTTTTAGTGCTTAACCCAATAGCACTCAGGCAAACATATGATCTCATGTATTTTAATGCCGCTGTGTATATTGAGGTCAACCAAAAGAATGCTAGAAAGTCAGTAATTAGTTGTACTTACAGTTTTACAGTGGAACATATTTATCATTATTTCAGCACAGAAGAGAATCTACAGTATTTATCTGAGAAAAAAATATAAAACCGAATAGAACCAACTAGAACTGAAAAGAATGCAATAGAAAACCAGGAGGTGAGTGTTTGGATTTATGAATCTTGCAGGTTAAGTGCTCTGCACAATGAAACACTTTGATTGCTGCACAAAACGCTGCAGGCCATGAAACAAATAGTTTTCCCATAGAGCTGCATCCAAATCTCAAAAAGTTTCCTCCATCTCTTTTTGACTGATGTCATTCCTCTCTATCCCGTTAGCCTTTTCTCTCCATCCCCTTTGTATATCAGCTTTCTGCCTCTTTCTCTCTGGGTAGCAGATCAGTCTCCATTAATTTCCCCCAGCATGTAGAGGAGAGAGGAGGAGGAGATAGAGGAGAGGGGGATGAGGGGGGAAGTACAGGTTAAAATGCCCGGGGGCAATAGGGGAGACTGACCACATGATTACCCCTCATCCCCATGGTTATCCATTTGTGGTCAGACCTGTCTGCCTCCTCTCCACTCTAACTCTGGCTCTAAACTGCCTACCTTTAGGCTTCCCCTGCTCAATGGGCTTGTCTCTCTGACCATATCTCGTGAGGGCCAAGCAGTACACATGGTTTTTTATTTGGCTTCCTTTGTGGAAAAATGAATCCTTCGTCATCCTTTTTGCATGTATATGTGTGTGTCTCTCTGTGTGTGTGTTTGTGTTTGTCCATGTGTGTGTGTTTGTTTGAGAGTGAGAGAAATAGAGAGTGTAGAGATTCTCTATCACTCTAATAGTTGATGGCCGGCTCACACCCACTCCTCTTCCCCTGAGGATGCAGTGATAGTCTCCCCACCCTCTTTACGGTCTCTAGCTGGACCATCTCTACATATAGTCTGCCATTATTTACAGACCCAATCCCTCTCTCTCCCTCTCACCTCAGCCACAGCAGTCTGGCAAGTGATAAATCATGTATTAGTGTGAGCTCACTGCAGCACCACAACAGCCTGCTACCTACTCCTTCACACATTTGAATCAAATCAACTGATGTAGACTTGACAATAAAATACTGGCTTACGAGCCCTTCCCAATGATGCAGAGCTTGAAAATGATAATGCAAATAAAAATGTCATAGTAACACAATAGGAATATAATAATGTGCAGAGTTACAAGGGATTAGAGGTAGATATGTACATGAAAGCAGAATAAAGTGATTAGGCATCAGGATAGATAATAATAATAATAAAATAATTATTAAAATAATAAAAATGATGACTGTTAAAGTGTTTGTGTGTGTGTGTGTGTGTGTGTTATGTGTGCATGTGTATATGTAGTGAATGTGTTTAGGTTTTGTGTGGGAGGGTCAATGTAGTGTATGTGAGTGTGTGTATATAGTCTAGTGAGTGTGCGTAGGGTCAGTGAAAAATAGATCATTAGCACAACACTCACACAGGGGAGTAGAGTGATAAGGGTCAGTGCTGCTACTGTCCTTGCCCCAACCACCATCACCATTAGGGCACTTTAAATACACCAACCTCCCGTCACAAGTTGTTATGTGAGACATACTTGTATATACAGTATATCATTAGGCTATGAAGACTACCTTTAGGCATGTCTTAGTGGTCATAGGATACTGTATGAGATCGGTCATTCACCCTCCGTCTAGCCAATCTCTCCATCCATCCACAGTGCATTTGGAAAGAATTACAGGCCACTTCACTTTTTCCACATTTTGTTACGTTACAGCCTTATTCTAAAATTGATTTTTTTTAAATTCCACTCATCAATCTGCACACAATGCCCCGTAATGACAAAGTGAAAATAGGTTTGTGGAAATGTTTACAAATGTTTCCAAGATAATTGTGTAGTTTAGAGTGTGTAGTCTTAGAGTGATTATCTTAATTTACCGAGGTTAGCTAGCCAGCTATTTGTCTTCCTTAACGTAGGAGACACTGCTAGCTAGCCAACAGCTAGCCAACGTCTTCCGAATAGAACTCAACAACCCGGTCGCATTCCGCTCCACAGGTAGTATCACATTTTCATTTAATTTCATTACAGTACAACGGTTTGATTTGTTTGATCGTAGCTAGCTACATAGCTAGCTACATAGCCGTCTTTGTCAAAGATAATTGTGTAGTCTAGAGTGATTTTCTAGGTTAGCTAGCCAGCTATTGTCGTTCTTTTAACGCAACGTAACGTAATCAACACTGCTAGCTAGCCAGCTAGCCCCGAATAGCAGCACTGTGGAAACTATTACACTCAACGGAACGACTTGATTAGTGTAGTGTCAACAACGCAGCCACTGCCAGCTAGCCTACAAAGTCAACAACGCAGCCACTGCCAGCTAGCCTACTTCAGCAGTACTGTATCATTTTAATCATTTTAGTCAATAAGATTCTTGCTACGTAAGCTTAACTTTCTGAACATTCGAGACGTGTAGTCCACTTGTCATTCAATCTCCTTTGCATTAGCGTAGCCTCTTCTGTAGCCTGTCAACTATGTGTCTGTCTATCCCTGTTCTCTCCTCTCTGCACAGACCATACAAACGCTCCACACCGCGTGGCCCTAACCTGCAGGCCACCGTAATCTGGTGGTCCCAGCGCGCCCGTCCCACGACCCACGTGGAGTTCCAGGTCTCCGGTAGCCTCTGGAACTGCCGATCTGCAGGCCAACAAGGCAGAGTTCATCTCAGCCTATGCCTCCCTCCAGTCCCTCGACTTCTTGGCACTGACAGAAACATGGATCACCACAGATAACACTGCTACTCCTACTGCTCTCTCTTCGTCCACCCACGTGTTCTCGCACACCCGAGAGCTTCTGGTCAGCGGGGTGGTGGCACCGGGATCCTCATCTCTCCCATGTGGTCATTCTCTCTTTCTCCCCTTACCCATCTGTCTATCGCCTCCTTTGAATTCCATGCTGTCACAGTTACCAGCCCTTTCAAGCTTAACATCCTTATCATTTATCGCCCTCCAGGTTCCCTCGGAGAGGCCCATCAATGAGCTTGATGCCTTGATAAGCTCCTTTCCTGAGGATGGCTCACCTCTCACAGTTCTGGGCGACTTTAACCTCCCCACGTCTACCTTTGACTCATTCCTATCTGCCTCCTTCTTTCCACTCCTCTCCTCTTTTGACCTCACCCTCTCACCTTCCCCCCTACTCACAAGGCAGGCAATATGTTTTGCTTTAAAGACCTCATCTTTACTAGATGCTGTTCTTCCACTAACCTCATTGCAACTCCCCCAGATCCAAGTCTCCGACCACTACCTTGTATCCTTTTCCCTCTCGCTCACATCCAACACTTCCCACACTGCCCCTACTCGGATGGTATCGCGCCCGTCCCAACCTTCGCTCTCTCTCTCCCGCTACTCTCTCCTCTTCCATCCTATCATCTCTTCCCTCTGCTCAAACCTTCTCCAACCTATCTCCTGATTCTGCCTCCTCAACCCTCCTCTCCTCCCTTTCTGCATCCTTTGACTCTCTATGCCCCCTATCCTCCAGGCCGGCTCGGTCCTCCCCTCCCGCTCCGTGGCTCGATGCGACTCATTGCGAGCTCACAGAACAGGGCTCCGGGCAGCCGGATCTAAAGCGGAAATGGAGGGAAACCAGTTATGGACTTCGCCTCCCTGCGGACCTGGCATCCTTTCGCTCCCTCCTCTCTACATTTTCCTCTTCTGTCTCTGCTGCTAAAGCCACTTTCTACCACTCTAAATTCCAAGCTTCTGCCTCTAACCCTAGGAAGCTCTTTGCCACCTTCTCCTCCCTCCTGAAACCTCCTCCCTCCCCCCTCCCCCCTCCTCCCTCTCTGCAGATGACTTCGTCAACCATTTTGAAAAGAAGGTCGACGACATCCGATCCTCGTTTGCTAAGTCAAACGACACCGCTGGTTCTGCTCACACTGCCCTACCCTGTGCTCTGACCTCTTTCTTTGTCCATAACGGATTATTCTATTGAGTTTCCTCTCTCTCCAGATGAAATCTCGCGTCTTGTGACGGCCGGCCGCCCAACAACCTGCCCGCTTGACCCTATCCCCTCCTCTCTTCTCCAGACCATTTCCGGAGACCTTCTCCCTTACCTCACCTCGCTCATCAACTCATCCCTGACCGCTGGCTACGTCCCTTCCGTCTTCAAGAGAGCGAGAGTTGCACCCCTTCTGAAAAAACCTACACTCGATCCCTCCGATGTCAACAACTACAGACCAGTATCCCTTCTTTCTTTTCTCTCCAAAACTCTTGAACGTGCCATCCTTTTCCAGCTCTCCCGCTATCTCTCTCAGAATGACCTTCTTGATCCAAATCAGTCAGGTTTCAAGACTAGTCATTCAACTGAGACTGCTCTTCTCTGTATCACGGAGGCGCTCCGCACTGCTAAAACTAACTCTCTCTCCTCTGCTCTCATCCTTCTAGACCTATCGGCTGCCTTCGATACTGTGAACCATCAGATCCTCCTCTCCACCCTCTCCGAGTTGGGCATCTCCGGCGCGGCCCACGCTTGGTTTTTTCTCGTTTCGATTGCGTCCTACCTGACAGGTCGCTCCTACCAGGTGGCGTGGCGAGAATCTGTCTCCTCACCACGCGCTCTCACCACTGGTGTCCCCCAGGGCTCTGTTCTAGGCCCTCTCCTATTCTCGCTATACACCAAGTCACTTGGCTCTGTCATTACCTCACATGGTCTCTCCTATCATTGCTATGCAGACGACACACAATTAATCTTCTCCTTTCCCCTTCTGATGACCAGGTGGCGAATCGCATCTCTGCATGTCTGGCAGACATATCAGTGTGGATGACGGATCACCTCCTCAAGCTGAACCTCGGCAAGACGGAGCTGCTCTTCCTCCCGGGGAAGGACTGCCCGTTCCATGATCTCGCCATCACGGTTGACATCTCCATTGTGTCCTCCTCCCAGAGCGCTAAGAACCTTGGCGTGATCCTGGACAACACCCTGTCGTTCTCAACTAACATCAAGGCAGTGTTCCCTTTTTCTATCCCTCTCTCTCTCCCCTCCCTCTCTCACTCTCTCGCCCGTTCCTGTAGGTTCATGCTCTACAACATCCGCAGAGTACGACCCTGCCTCACACAGGAAGACGGCGCAGGTCCTAATCCAGGCACTTGTCATCTCCCGTCTGGATTACTGCAACTCGCTGTTGGCTGGGCTCCCTGCCTGTGCCATTAAACCCCTACAACTCATCCAGAACGCCGCAGCCCGTCTGGTGTTCAACCTTCCCAAGTTCTCTCACGTCACCCCGCTCCTCCGCTCTCTCCACTGGCTTCCAGTTGAAGCTCGCATCCGCTACAAGACCATGGTGCTTGCCTACGGAGCTGTGAGGGGAACGGCACCTCAGTACCTCCAGGCTCTGATCAGGCCCTACACCCAAACAAGGGCACTGCGTTCATCCACCTCTGGCCTGCTCTGTGCCTCCCTACCACTGAGGAAGTACAGTTCCCGCTCAGCCCAGTCAAAACTGTTCGCTGCTCTGGCCCCCAATGGTGGAACAAACTCCCTCACTGTTCCTATTCGCCAGGACAGCGGAGCGTCAATCACCACCTTCCGGAGACACCTGAAACCCCACCTCTTTAAGGAATACCTAGGATAGGATAAGTAATCCTTCTCACCCACCCCCCCTTTAAGATTTAGATTCACTATTGTAAAGTGACTGTTCCACTGGATGTCATAAGGTGAATGCACCAATTTGTAAGTCGCTCTGGATAAGAGCGTCTGCTAAATGACTTAAATGTAAATGAAATGTATAAAAATTTAAACAGAAATACCTTATTTAAAATTGAGTTTGAGTGCATCCTGGTTCCATTGATCATCCTTGAGATGTTTCTACAACTTGATTGGAGTCCACCTACCTATGGTACATTCAATTGATTGGGCATGATTTGGGAAGGCACAACCCTGTCTATATGAGGTCCCACAGTTAACAATGAGCAAAAACCAAGACATGAGGTCGAAGGAATTGTCCTTCGAGATTATGTTGAGGCACATCTACAGAAGGGTAACAATAAAAAAGAAGCATATAACATTGAAGTTCCAAAGAACACAGTGGCCTCCGTCATTCTTAAATGGAAGAAGTTTGGAACCACCAAGACTCTTCCTAGAGCTGGCCACCCGGCCAAACTGAACAATCAGAGAGGTGACCAAGAACCAGATGGTCACTCTGACTGAGCTCCAGAGTTCATCTGTGGAGTTGGGAGGACCTTGCAGAAGGACAACCATCTCTGCAGCACTCTACCAATCAGGCCAGATGGAAGCCAGTCCTCAGTAAAAGGCACATGATAGCTCGCTTGGAGTTTGCCAAAAGGCATCTAAAGGACTCTCAGACCATGAGAAATAAGATGATCTTGTCTGATGAAACAAAGATTGAACTATTTGGCCTGAATGCCAAGTGTCACGACAGGAGGAAACCTGGCACCATCTCTACGGTGAAGTATGGTGGTGGAAGCATTATGCTGTGGGGATGTTTTTCAGCTCCAGGGACGGGGAGACTAGTCAGGATTGAGGGAAAGATGAACATAACAATGTACAGAGAGATCCATGATGAAAACCGGCTCCAGACTGCTCAATACCTGAGACTGGGGTGAAGGTTCAGCTTCTAACAGGACAACAACCCTGCATTGTCTTGGCACACAGCCTGAATGTCCTTCAGTGGCCCAGCCAGAACCCGGATATGAACCTGATCGAACATCTCTGGAGAGACCTGAAAATAGTTTTGCAGTGACGCTCCCCATCCACCCTGACAGAGCTTGAGAGGATCTGCAGAGAAGATTGGGAAATACTCCCCAAATACATCTGTGCCAAGCTTGTAGCATCATACCCAAGAAGACTTGAGGCTGTAATCGCTGGCAAAGGTGTTTCAAGAAAGTATTGAGTAAAGGGTCTAAACACTTATGTAAATGTTTCATTTTTTTTTATTTTTTTTTCAAAATTAGCAAAAATGTCAAAATACCTGTTTTTAATTTGTCATTATGGGGTATTGTGTTAAATATTGATGAGGATTTTTGTATTACCTTTTTAGAATAAGGATGTAACATAACAAAATGTGGAAAAAGTCAAGGGGTCTGAATACTTTCCGAATGCACCATATGTCAATCTTTCTCATCCCTTCATTTCTCCAAGGAGAAGTGCTGAAAACAGATTCCTGTGCCTGACTCTATTCTCCCTGGACCTGAAGAGGGAGGTAAACTCGCAAACCGTTGGTCTATCCTGTAGTCCTGTATTCCCAGAGATGTTAAAGCACTTCAGTGTGGGGTAAATGCATGTTTGATGCTTCTGCCCTTCACATGGCTGTCCATTTAATTCAATTTAGAGCATGACTCTAACTCTGTCTCCATAGACTTCACAGACACTTAGCATAGAGATAGTAAAACTCCAGAGATTAAATGGTCTAGAGACAAATAGCTCCAGTTATCCCCCCCATCCCCCGCCCTACACACAAACACATTAAAAACACATCTTAGGAATTTTGCTAGCTAACAGTAGCATATTGTCTTCATAACGTAAAAAACAGTACTCTTTTAGCGGACTTAGCTTGTTTAACCAATCCACTTGACACCTCCCAGATTACTGTTAGCATGCAAAGACTGTGGCTAAACCAGACATATTTTTCTATAGTTTACATGGAGGTAGCTACAGATGAAGTTCGGAAGTTTGCATACACTTAGGTTGGAGTTATTGAAACCTGTTTTTCAACCACTCCACACATTTATTGTTAACAAACTATAGCTTTGGCAAGTAGGTTCGGACACCTACTTTGTGTATGACACAAGTAATTTTTCCAACAATTGTTTACAGACAGATTATTTCACTAGTAATTCACTGTATCACAATTCCAGTGGGTCAGAAGTTTACATACACAAAGTTGACTGTGACTTTAAACAGCTTGGAAAATTCCAAGAATCTTTAGAAGCTTCTGATAGGCTAATTGACCTCATTTGAGTCAATTGGAGGTGTAGCTGAGGATCTATTTCAAGGCCTAACTTTAAACTCAGTGCCTCTTTGCTGGACGTCATTGTAGACATCCACAAGTCTGGTTCATTCTTGAGAGCAATTTCCAAGCATCTGAAGGTACCACGTTCATCTGTACAAACAATAGTATGCAAGTATAAACACTATGGGGCCACGCAGCCGTCATTCTGCTCAGGAAGGAGACGTTCTGTCTCTCCGAGAGATTAACATACTTTTTTTGTGAAAAGTGCACATCAATTCCAGAACAACAACAGACCTTGAAAAGATGCTGGTGGAAACAGGTATAAAATAATCAATATCCACGGTAAAACGAGTCCTATATCGACATTGTCACGCCCTGAACTTAGAGATCCTTTTTATATCTCTATTTTGGTTTGGTCAGGGCGTGAGTTGGGTAGGTCTATGTTTTGGCCGGGGAGGGTTCTCAATCAAGGACAGCTGTCTATCGTTGTATCTGATTGAGAACCATACTTAGACTGCCCTTTTCCCCACCTGTGTTTGTGGGAAGTTTACTTTGTTCAGGGCACATAGCCTTTGTGCTTCACGGTTTGTTTTTGTAGTTTTATTCGTTTTGTTCGGCGTCATTTTGATTAATAAATGAAAATGTATGCTCATCACGCTGCACCTTGGTCCTCTCCTTTCAACAGCCGTGACAGACATAACCTGAAAGGCCGCTCAACAACTGCACATGGGGACAAAGATCATACTTTTTGGAGAAATGTCCTCTGGTCTGATGAAACAAAAATAGAACTGTTTGGCCATAATGACCATCGTTATGTTTGGAGGAAAAAAGGACGGCTTGCAAGCCGAAGAACACCATCCCAACCGCGTAGCATGGGGGTGGCAGCATCATGTTGTGAGGGTGCTTTGCTGCAAGCTGGTGCACTTCACAAAATACATGGCATCATGAGGCAGGACAATTATGTGGATATATTGAAGCAACATCTCAAGACATCAGTCAGGAAGTTAAAGCTTGGTCGCAAATGGGTCATCCAAATGGACAATGACCCCAAGCATACTTCCAAAGTTGTGGCAAAATGGCTTAACGACAACAAAGTAAAGGTATTGGAGTGGCCATCACAAATCCCTGACCTCAATCCCATAGAGAATTTGTGGGCAGAACCGAAAAGGCGTGTGCGGGCAATCTGACTCAGTTTCAACAGCTCTGTCAGGAGGAATGGGCCAACTTATTCTGTGAAGTTTGTGGAAGGCTCCCCGAAATGTTTGACCCATGTTAAACAATTTCAAGGCAATGCTACCAAATACTAATTGAGTGTATGTAAACTTCTGACCCACTGGGAATGTGATGAAAGAACTAAAAGCTGAAACAAATCATTCTCTACTATTATTCTGGCATTTCACATTCTTAAAATGAAGTGGTGGTCCTAAACGACCTAAAACTTGGAGTCTTTACTAGGATTAAATGTCAGGAATTGTGAAAAACTGAGATTAAATATATTTGTCTAAGGTGTATGTAAACTTCCGACTTCAACTGCACGCGCTAGAGTGTCTAACCTGAGTTTGTTAGGCAGTCCTTCCCGGCTTAGTGAGAGAATTGTGTAACAGTGTTAACCCCTTTCTATGTGTGTAGGTTACCAGACCTGTGTTCAAATACCATTTAAAATAGCTCAATTACTTTCGCATATGTTCGAAGGAAGTATTCAGATATAAGTAATTGAGTATTTTAATGGTAAGGCCTGTACTCTGGAGTGGGATCGAGGGGGAGGGTCCGTTATGGTCTGGGGCGATGTGTCGCAGCATCATCGGACTGAGCTTGTTGTCATTGCAGGCAATCTGTAACACTGTACGTTATAGGGAAGACATCCTCCTCCCTCATGTGGTACCCTTCCTGCAGGCTCATCCTGACATGACCCCCCAGCATGACAATGCCACCAGACACACTGCTCGTTCTGTGCATGATTTCCTGCAAGACAGGAATGTCAGTGTTCTGCCATGGCCAGTGAAGAGCCCGGATCTCAATCCCATTGAGCACGTCTGGGACCTGTTGGATCGGAGGGTGAGGGCTAGCGCCATTCCCCCCAGAAATGTCCTGGAACTTGCAGGTGCCTTGGTGGAAGAGTGGGTTAACATCTCACAGCAAGAACTGGTAAATCTGGTGTAGTCCACGCGGAGGAGATGTACTGCAGTACTTAATGCAGCTGGTGGCCACATCAGATACTGACTGTTACTTTTGATTTTGACTCCCCTTTGTTCAGGGACACATTATTCCATTTCTGTTGGTCACATGTCTGTGGAACTTGTTCAGTGTATGTCTCAGTTGTTGAATCTTGTTATGTTCATACAAGTATTTACACATGTTAAGTTTGCTGAAATTAAACACAGTTGACAATGAGAGGACGTTTATTTTTTTGCTGAGTTTAGTGTGTGTATGTGAGAGAGAGAGTGTTCGTGTGTGCGAGAGTGTGTGTGTATGAGAGTGTGTGTGTGTCTGTGTCCATTCCTGTCAAAGTGTGAAGCCTGTCCATCTCCTCTCCGGATCCTTTGAGAACAGTTAAAACCAAGAAATTGTAAGATATGCCTCAGAAAATTGCTTCTTCTTTTTCTCCTCTTGTTTCTCGTCTCTTTTCTACTCTCTCACCTCCTTTGCTTCTGAAGTTCCCTTTCTCTGTGTTCTTTTTCGAATATTTCTTTCAGCAGCTCTCACTCACTCACTCACTCACTCACTCACTCACTCACTCACTCACTCACTCACTCACTCACAGGGTAGTGCAGAGCTGTGCATAGCTGCAGCTTAGTGATAGAGGGAGAGAGTGTGGGTTAAGGCAGTGTGGCTTGTACCAAGTCGACACCCACAGGGGCGACAGCATGTGATAGGATAAGGTTGAGCCGTGCTTTTTACATAATATGGAGGAATGTTCCAGGGTGTGAAAATATAAGTATTTTGTGTGTGAAAAAAGTCTGTATGTTTCTAAGAGACAATTGTGGGGGAAAATGTGAAGGTTGTATATTTAACAAAGTAAAGATAAGGAAAATATGGTAGTGAAGGAAAATTGGAAATGGACCTAAAAATTGCTTTCCTTTTGTTAAAACCAAAAAGACACTTTCTACCAAGAAGTGGTTTATATTATCCTCATATTTGGTTTACACGTCTGTCCATGTCCTTTTACTTATTTATCCTCTTCTGACAGTGAATGACAGGACAGGACTGGATGGGCAGAACTCAGCGGTCACCAGCTCTGACCTTCTAACCCAATACATTCTGCATCTCTGCACACTGCCCATTCCTCCAGAAATATACATCATTCCTGTAGCCTTTTTGCGAACAGAGACTCCCAGGGACTCGGTGCAGTTTGCGGCTGACATTGTTTCCTACAGTATATTTAGCAACAAAACACAAAGAGGATTTCACTTCATTAGAAAAAAGGCCCTCATGCTGGAAACAAACATCATTCTGTTGTCATCCAGAGTTATAGCACACAATATTTTACATACAGAAGGTTTTTAAAGGACCAAAGAGTTTGGTCTGCTTCGTTTTTTCATTTTTGACATGGAAAAAATATTGCGATATTGGTATCATCACAGCACTACTATTATTGGGATTGATCATGCAACCCTGGGAGCCAGAGCTTGGGGCTTACGCCCATTCGACACCACTGTCCACAACGCCCTAGCAAAACCCAAGCCTACTTGATGGTAATAGTGGTCACCCTTGCATTTAGTGGCCGGATTTGATGGCATTTCCCAACGTCCTGAATACCTGGACAGATGTCAGATGTTGAAGTGGATCTTGAGCAACCTGGCTCAGTGCAAAGCAGAAGTGGCCATGATGTAATGGTCCAATGCTGTGCATAATATCCAACGTATGTCTGTTAAACAGCATGTGTCTTACTGTAAGTGGCCTGCTCCATTGTATGGTAATTGTGAGTTTGACTGCTGCACCTTAGACAATTGAAATAAAGAGTTACACACACACACACACACACACACACACACACACACACACACACACACACACACACACACACACACACACACACACACACACACACACACACACACACACACACACACACACACACACACACACACACACACACACACACACACACACACACACACACACGGTCACTTGGGGAGTTGATAATAAGTTGAGCCTGCGGGGTTCTGACAGGCCCTCACTCCTCTCTCTGTAATAAGGGGCTACTAACAGCAAATTACATCACACATGTGCAGCTGGAAATTACGAGGCAGCTCTACAGCGAACCGCCAACACTTAAAAATTCCTCTCACTGTGTAGCGCACTGTGTACAATCCTAATTATACGGAGGAATAGGGCTATGATGTATGACACAGTCTCATCTTTACTGTGATGTCTGTTCTGGGGTTTGTATTCTCCCAGCTGCCTACTCACACATCATCTAACAGACTAGAGTACCTTCTACTGGGATAACATACTGTATGTCTGATAAGACAAGGACAGTAGGGGAAGAGAGTGAGAAGAGGGGGAGGGATACTGACATGGGGGAAGAAGAGATGAAGCGATAGAGAATCAGGAGCAAGGGGGAAATGACAGTGGCAAAATGAATTGCAGGAGACAGTGGGGTGAGAGTGTTTTTAATCAGATGTAGTAATCTCCTTTACAACAGTCACAGATGAAGCTGGTGGAACTGAGAAGTCACCAGAGGGAGTCCTACCAAGACAGGTCCACACCATGATTAACTAGAGCCATCACAAGGTTAGAAAGAGTCACAGGGAGAGTTACAGAAACATTGTACCAATATAAGCTATGGAGATGACAGATTGGTCAACACTGAATTCAACTGGTTTACATTACAATGGCATCCGAAAAGGAACCAGTCAGTTTGCAGTTGTGATACACAGAGACTGTACCAGCAACCACAATGTCACATTGACACTATTGGAATCCTTGTGCTCACTTTACAACCTTACAGATTGCCTTAGCTTTTGGCTGTTTTTCTGGTGTATATTGGCACCTAGTGGTGGGCATTTTGTATTACACATCAGAAACAATTCTACATTTACATTTGAGTCATTCAGCAGACGCTCTTATCCAGATCGACTTACAGGAGCAATTAGGGTTAAGTGCCTTGCTCCAAGGGCACATCGCAGATTTTTCACCTAGTTTATTCGGGAATTTTATCCAGCAACCTTTTGGTTATGCCCTTAAGCGCTCGGCTACCTGCTACCTGCTGATAATTCTCAAGCTCGGCCTGCATATTCACAAACAAAAAAACATTAATGATAATATCAACCGGTATTATTTTGTAAGTGTTAATAAATTGATACAATTTGAAAAAGGTTCTAAATAATATTTTGGGGGATTTTTTTTTTTTTACTGCACCATGATCAGAATCTAAATGCATGCTCCACACACTATTGTGTGTGTGTGCTTGTTGGGCTCTATCAGTGCTGGCTTCCTGTATGAAACTGTGGAGTTGTCTCAATGTGCTGCAACATAATCTCAGATGTGGCTTGTGAGTCATGTTGTGGTAAACACACACATTTTACTCATTTAGCAGACGCTATTATCCAGAGTAACTTATAGGAGCAATTAGACTTAAGTGGCTTGCTCAAGGGCATATCAACAGATGTTTCACCTAATCGGCTCTGGGATTCGAACCAGCGGGGATTGCTGGCTTAATGATCTTAACCGCTAGGCTTCCTTACCACTACATAAATACAGGGGACTTCAGTAATACATCAGACAACACAAGCCTGCTGACAGCTGTTTTTCAAGTACTGCAGAAGTTCTGTTTTTATTACATGACTTTTGAGAGTCAATATACAGTGCCAAAAAAAGTTTGGACACACCTATTCACTCAAGGGATTATCTTCATTTGGACTATTTTCTACATCGTAGAATAATAGTGAAGCCATCAAAACTATGAAATAACACACGTGGGATCATGTAGTAAGGGCTTTTTGACCAAGGAGAGTGATGGAGTGCTGCATCAGATGACCTGGCCTCCACAATCACCTGACCTCAACTGGGATGAGTTGGACTGCAGAGTGAAGGAAAAGCAGACAACAAGGGATCAGCATATGTGTGAACTCCTTCAAGACTGTTGGAAAACCATTCCTCATGGAGCTGGTTTAGAGAATGCCAACAGTGTGCAAGCTATCATCATGGCAAAGGGTATCTACTTTGAAGAATCTAAAATAAGTTTAGATTTGTTCAACACTTTTTTGGTTACTTACATGATTCCCTGTGTTATTTGATAGTTTTGATGTCTTCACTGTTATTCTACAATGTAGAAAAAGTACAAATAAAGAAAAACCTTTGAATGAGTAGGTGTGTCCAACCTTTTGACTGCTACTGTATATATATTTCTTCTCTTTCTCTTTAAATTAAAAAAAAAATGCTTCTTGATGTTACCACGGTAACAGACATCTGTTCATTCCTGTCTGCTAGGTCTGTGAGGACTGTGAGGTGAGAGCAGCCCTAGCTGTCTTTGTTTCTATAGAGGGCTCTTACAGCTCTGTAGAAGGTGATAATTAGCTGTTGTGTTGCTAGAAGGTCGAGAGGATTGTGCTTGCTGAATGGTGAAAAGACACTGCACATTCCTCACCTTCCCTACTGTGAGAGTGAGAAAGAAGTGAGAGAGAAAAATGCAGAGAGAGGTATTCCTTGTCCTTTTATATGTTGGCTAAAGACTACCTGTAAGTAAGTAAGTAAAGCCTGTCACGTCACATGAAACTGGTTGAACATCCATTTGACACTTTCTCCAAGGAAACTACAGCTTGGTCTGCCATCAAATTAACCAAAGCAAGTCAGATTTGTGCCTGTCTGTGCACTTCTGTGAGCATCTGGGCTTCTGTGTGATCACAATCTTCTCTGTCGTGGCTAGTGAGATCTGGTGAGACCACTGTGTTAGGTGTGATGGATCTGTGTTCAGGTCTCCAGTGTTTTCTAATATATATCTGTAGGGTTATGTCTCTGTAGGGTTGACTTAAGGCATTGTGGTCGTATGAGATCTGAGGCAGTATGTATCATGCATCTCAGAGTACTAGTGCTGATCTAGGATCAGGTCACACCTGTCCATGTGACCTAAAAGGCCAAACTGATCCTAAATCAGCTATGCTACTCTGACAAGCTTTATTTTTAAGGGCCCTGGTTAGGTTGTTAACTAGGTGTTGTGGCGGGGATGGTGATATTTGGCAAGGCGGGCAGTGTCCTGTGTCTAAATGAGGGTCGGTGAGTCATTGAGAGAGTGCAAGCTGTTGAGGCCGGCTGACTAACAGTATCAGTTTGACTCTGCCTGTCGAACAGGGCAGAGTCGAACGACCTTCATATTCTTCTGTGGAAGATATCAGTCACAAACACACACAACTTACAGCGGCCAAGGTTAGTCTCTCATTCTTACCCCGCCTCGTACTTTCTCTTTGTCTCACTATATCTATCCCATGTGTGTGAGTGTCATGCAGGTGAAAGAGGACCCAAAAGCGACTTAACAGAAACAGAGTTTATTTAAGTCCAAAACGGAATAACAGAAATCCTCTAGACTTGTAGAGGGGGAAACAACTGGAGAAGCGGCCACAGACTGCAGGTCGCTTCGGGTAGGCGCAGGCCGTAGTCGACAGAGACACCTGCTCACACGCAGCATCTGATGAAGGCAAAAAACACGACAGGACAGGGCGATACACAATCACGGCAAAAACACGACAGGACAGGGCGAAACGCAATCACAGCATAGTGAATACAATACAAGGAACCGACGGGACAGGAACGGATCACAAAGGAATAAATAGGGACTCTAATCAGGGGAAAGGATCGGGAACAGGTGTGGGAAGACTAAATGATGATTAGGGGAATAGGAACAGCTGGGAGCAGGAACGGAACGATAGAGAGAAGAGAGAGCGAGAGAGTGAGAGAGGGAGGGGGAGAGAGAGGGATAGAAGGAGGGAAAGAACCAAATAAGACCAGCAGAGGGAAACGAATAGCATGGGGAGCACAGGGACAAGACATGATAATAAATGACAAACATGACAGTACCCCCACTCACCGAGCGCCTCCTGGCGCACTCGAGGAGGAATCCTGGCGGCAACGGAGGAAATCATCGATGAGTGAACGGTCCAGCACGTCCCGAGACGGAACCCAACTCCTCTCCTCAGGACCGTAACCCTCCCAATCCACTAGGTATTGGTGACCCCGTCCCGAGAACGCATGTCCATGATCTTATGTACCTTGTAAATAGGTGCGCTCTCGACAAGGACGGGAGGGGGAGGGAAGACGAACGGGGGTGCGAAGAAAGGGCTTAACACAGGAGACATGGAAGACAGGATGGACGCGACGAAGATGTCGCGGAAGAAGCAGTCGCACAGCGACAGGATTGACGACCTGGGAGACACGGAACGGACCAATGAACCGCGGAGTCAACTTACGAGAAGCTGTCGTAAGAGGAAGGTTGCGAGTGGAAAGCCACACTCTCTGGCCGCAACAATACCTTGGACTCTTAATCCTGCGTTTATTGGCGGCTCTCACCGTCTGTGCCCTGTAACGGCAAAGTGCAGACCTCACCCTCCTCCAGGTGCGCTCACAACGTTGGACAAACGCTTGAGCGGAGGGAACGCTGGACTCGGCAAGCTGGGATGAGAACAGAGGAGGCTGGTAACCCAGACTACTCTGAAACGGAGATAACCCGGTAGCAGACGAAGGAAGCGAATTGTGAGCGTATTCTGCCCAGGGAGCTGTTCTGCCCAAGACGCAGGGTTTCTGAAAGAAAGGCTGCGTAGTATGCGACCAATCGTCTGATTGGCCCTCTCTGCTTGACCGTTAGACTGGGGATGAAACCCGGAAGAGAGACTGACGGACGCACCAATCAAACGACAGAACTCCCTCCAAAACTGTGACGTGAATTGCGGGCCTCTGTCTGAAACGGCGTCTAACGGGAGGCCATGAATTCTGAATACATTCTCAATAATGATTTGTGCCGTCTCCTTAGCGGAAGGAAGTTTAGCGAGGGGAATGAAATGTGCCGCCTTAGAGAACCTATCGACAACCGTCAGAATCACAGTCTTCCCCGCAGACAAAGGCAGACCGGTAATGAAGTCTAAGGCAATGTGAGACCATGGTCGAGAAGGAATGGGGAGCGGTCTGAGACGACCGGCAGGAGGAGAGTTACCCGACTTAGTCTGCGCGCAGTCCGAACAAGCAGCCACGAAACGGCGCGTGTCACGCTCCTGAGTCGGCCACCAAAAGCGCTGGCGAATAGACGCAAGAGTGCCTCGAACACCGGGATGACCAGCTAACTTGGCAGAGTGAGCCCACTGAAGAACAGCCAGACGAGTGGAAACAGGAACGAAAAGGAGGTTACTAGGACAAGCGCGCGGCGACGCAGTGTGCGTGAGTGCTTGCTTAACCTGTCTTTCAATTCCCCAGACTGTTAACCCGACAACACGCCCATAAGGAAGAATCCCCTCGGGATCAGTAGAAGCCACAGAAGAACTAAACAGACGGGATAAGGCATCAGGCTTGGTGTTCTTGCTACCCGGACGGTAAGAAATCACAAACTCGAAACGAGCGAAAAACAACGCCCAACGAGCTTGACGGGCATTAAGTCGTTTGGCAGAACGGATGTACTCAAGGTTCTTATGGTCTGTCCAAACGACAAAGGAACGGTCGCCCCCTCCAACCACTGTCGCCATTCGCCTAGGGCTAAGCGGATGGCGAGCAGTTCACGGTTACCCACATCATAGTTGCGCTCAGATGGCGACAGGCGATGAGAAAAATAAGCGCAAGGATGAACCTTATCGTCAGACTGGAAGCGCTGGGATAGGATGGCTCCCACGCCTACCTCTGAAGCGTCAACCTCGACAATGAATTGTCTAGTGACGTCAGGAGTAACGAGGATAGGAGCGGACGTAAAACGTTCTTTTAGAAGATCAAAAGCTCCTGGGCGGAACCGGACCACTTAAAACACGTCTTGACAGAAGTAAGAGCTGTGAGAGGGGCAGCAACTTGACCGAAATTACGAATGAAACGCCGATAGAAATTAGCGAAACCTAAAAAGCGCTGCAACTCGACACGTGACCTTGGAACGGGCCAATCACTGACAGCTTGGACCTTAGCGGAATCCATCTGAATGCCTTCAGCGGAAATAACGGAACCGAGAAAAGTAACGGAGGAGACATGAAAAGAGCACTTCTCAGCCTTTACGTAGAGACAATTCTCTAAAAGGCGCTGTAGAACACGTCGAACGTGCTGAACATGAATCTCGAGTGACGGAGAAAAAATCAGGATATCGTCAAGATAGACAAAAACAAAAATGTTCAGCATGTCTCTCAGAACATCATTAACTAATGCCTGAAAAACAGCTGGCGCATTGGCGAGACCGAACGGCAGAACCCGGTACTCAAAATGCCCTAACGGAGTGTTAAACGCCGTTTTCCACTCGTCCCCCTCTCTGATGCGCACGAGATGGTAAGCGTTACGAAGGTCCAACTTAGTAAAGCACCTGGCTCCCTGCAGAATCTCGAAGGCTGATGACATAAGGGGAAGCGGATAACGATTCTTAACCGTTATGTCATTCAGCCCTCGATAATCCACGCAGGGGGCGCAGAGTACCGTCCTTCTTTTTAACAAAAAGAACCCCGCCCCGGCCGGAGAAGAAGAAGGCACTATGGTACCGGCGTCAAGAGACACAGACAAATAATCCTCGAGAGCCTTACGTTCGGGAGCCGACAGAGAGTATAGTCTACCTCGAGGAGGAGTGGTCCCCGGAAGGAGATCAATACTACAATCATACGACCGGTGAGGAGGAAGGGAGTTGGCTCGGGACCGACTGAAGACCGTGCGCAGATCATGATATTCCTCCGGCACTCCTGTCAAATCGCCAGGTTCCTCCTGAGAAGTAGGGACAGAAGAAATGGGAGGGATGGCAGACATTAAACACTTCACATGACAAGAAACGTTCCAGGATAGGATAGAATTACTAGACCAATTAATAGAAGGATTATGACATACAAGCCAGGGATGACCCAAAACAACAGGTGTAAACGGTGAACGGAAAATCAAAAAAGAAATAGTCTCACTGTGGTTACCAGATACTGTGAGAGTTAAAGGTAGTGTCTCAAATTTGATACTGGGAAGATGACTACCATCTAAGGCAAACATGGGCGTAGGCCTGTCTAACGGTCTGAAAGGAATGTTATGTTTCCGAGCCCATGCTTCGTCCATGAAACAACCCTCAGCCCCAGAGTCAATCAAAGCACTGCATGTAGCACCCGAACCGGTCCAGCGTAGATGGACCGACATAGTAGTACAAGATCTAGATGAAGGGACCTGAGTAGTAGCGCTCACCAGTAGCCCTCCGCTTACTGATGGGCTCTGGCCTCTTACTGGACATGAATTAACAAAATGTCCAGCAACTCCGCAATAGAGGCACAGGCGGTTGGTGATCCTCCGTTCCCTCTCCTTATTCGAGATGCGAATCCCTCCCAGCTGCATGGGCTCAGTCTCAAAGCCAGAGGAGGGAGATGGTTGCGATGCGGAGCAGGGAAACACCGTTGATGCGAGCTCTCTTCCACGAGCCCGGTGACGAAGATCTACCCGTCGTTCTATGCGGATGGCGAGAGCAATCAAAGAGTCCACATCTGAAGGAACCTCCCGGGAGAGAATCTCATCCTTAACCACAGCGTGGAGTCCCTCCAGAAAACGAGCGAGCAGCGCCGGCTCGTTCCACTCACTAGAGGCAGCAAGAGTGCGAAACTCAATGGAATAATCCGTTATGGACCGTTCACCTTGGCATAAGGAAGCCAGGGCCCTAGAAGCCTCCCCACCAAAAACTGAACGGTCAAAAACCCGAATCATCTCCTCTTTAAAGTTCTGGAATTTGTTAGAGCAATCAGCCCTTGCCTCCCAGATAGCTGTGCCCCATTCTCGAGCCCGGCCAGTAAGGAGTGAAATGACGTAAGCAACCCGAGCTCTCTCTCTAGAGTATGTGTGGGGTTGGAGAGAGAACACAATCTCACACTGCGTGAGAAAGGAGCGGCACTCAGTGGGCTGCCCGGAGTAGCAAGGTGGGTTATTAACCCTAGGTTCTGGAGGCTCGGCAGGCCAGGAAGTAACAGGTGGCACGAGACGTAGACTCTGGAACTGTCCAGAGAGGTCGGAAACCTGAGCGGCCAGGTTCTCCACGGCATGGCGAGCAGCGGACAATTCCTGCTCGTGTCTGCCGAGCATGGCTCCTGGATCTCGACGGCAGTGTAACGAGCGTCTGAAGTCGCTGGGTCCATTCCTTGGTCGGTTCCTTCTGTCATGCAGGTGAAAGAGGACCCAAAAGCGACTTAACAGAAACAGAGTTTATTTAAGTCCAAAACGGAATAACAGAAATCCTCTAGACTTGTAGAGGGGAAACAACTGGAGAAGCGGCCACAGACTGCAGGTCGCTTCGGGTAGGCGCAGGCCGTCAGTCGACAGAGACACCTGCTCACACGCAGCATCTGATGAAGGCAAAAAACACGACAGGACAGGGCGATACACAATCACGGCAAAAACACGACAGGACAGGGCGAAACGCAATCACAGCATAGTGAATACAATACAAGGAACCGACGGGACAGGAACGGATCACAAAGGAATAAATAGGGACTCTAATCAGGGGAAAGGATCGGGAACAGGTGTGGGAAGACTAAATGATGATTAGGGGAATAGGAACAGCTGGGAGCAGGAACGGAACGATAGAGAGAAGAGAGAGCGAGAGAGTGAGAGAGGGAGGGGGAGAGAGAGGGATAGAAGGAGGGAAAGAACCAAATAAGACCAGCAGAGGGAAACGAATAGCATGGGGAGCACAGGGACAAGACATGATAATAAATGACAAACATGACAGTGAGAGTTTAATTCAGTGAAATTAGAGGGCATTCTGAGTCACATTTACTCACAATGAGCACAGTGAGTGAAATTAGTCCTTAGAAATTGTGATAAACAGTAGTGGTATGGAGTCAAAGCACCCATTGTAGTAGAATAAATGCAGTAGGAGAACATATTTGCCAAAAAAACATGTTGAAATTGTCAATGGAAGGCATAACAATAGGATGATTCTTATTGTGTAGAACTGTAGATTTCTGTGTGACTATTCTTTGCTAAGAATCGTATCTGATTAAAGAGGGAAATGTTGTAATGTGCTCTGATCTTTCAGTCGGACAATAAGTTATGTCATGTCTGCATTACTGAAGAAAGTACAAGAAGAATTGAAACACAGTATTCACACACTGTATTTGTTCATGTGTGTACAGTCTGTGTGCTTTACGTGTTGGTATGTATTTACCTACACCACCTGTCAATATTTTTAGAATACCTACTCATTCAAGGGTTTTTCATAATTTTTTACTATTTTCTACATTGTAGAATAATAGTGAAGACATTAAAACTACGAAATAACACATATGGAATCATGTAAAAAAAAAGTGTTAAACAAATCAAAATGTATTTTTTATTTGAGATTCTTCAAGTGGCCATCCTTTGCCTTGATGACAGCTTTGCACATTCTTGGCATTCTCTCAACCAGCTTCATGAGGTAGTCACCTGGAATGCATTTCAATTAACATGTGTGCCTTGTTAAAAGTTAATTTGTGGAATTTCTTTCCTTCTTAATGCGTTTGAGCCAATTGTAACATGGTAGGGGTGGTATACAGAAGATAGTCCTATTTGGTAAAAGTCCATATTATGGCAAGAACAGCTCAAATAAGCAAAGAGAAATTACAATCCAACATTACTTTAAGACATGAAGGTCAGTCAATCCATAAAATTTCAAGAACTTTGAACGTTTCTTCAAGTGCAGTTGCAAAAACCATCAAGCACTATGATGAAACTGGCTCTCATGAGGACCGCCACAGTAAAGGAAGACCCAGAGTTACCTCTGCTGCAGAGGATACGTTCATTAGAGTTACCGGCCTCAGAAGTTGCAGCCCAAATAAATGCTCAACAGAGTTCAAGCAACAGACACATCTCAACATCAACTGTTTTTTATTTATTATTTCACCTTTATTTAACCAGGTAGGCAAGTTGAGAACAAGTTCTCATTTACAATTGCGACCTGGCCAAGATAAAGCAAAGCAGTTCGACACATACAACAACACAGTGTTACACATGGAGTAAAACAAACATACAGTCAATAATATAGTATAAAAACAAGTCTATATACAATGTGAGAAAATGAGGTGAGAGAAGGGAGGTAAAGGCAAAAAAAAGGCCATGGTGGTGAAGTAAATACAATACAGCAAGTGAAACACTGGGATGGTAGATTTGCAGTGGAAGAATGTGCAAGGTAGAGATAGAAATAATGGGGTGCAAAGGAGCAAAATAAATAAATACAGTAGGGGGCGAGGTATCTGTTTGGGCTAAATTATAGATGGGCTATGTACAGGTTCAGTAATCTGTGAGCTGTTCTGACAGCTGGTGCTTAAAGCTGGTGAGGGATATAAGTGTTTCCAGTTTCAGAGATTTTTGTAGTTTGTGCCAGTCATTGGCAGCAGAGAACTGGAAGGAGAGGCGGCCAAAGGAAGAATTGGTTTTGGGGGTGACCAGAGAGATATACCTGCTGGAGTGCGTGCTACAGGTGGGGGCTGCTATGGTGACCAGCGAGCTGAGATAAGAGGGGACTTTACCTAGTAGGGTCTTGTAGATAACCTGGAGCCAGTGGGTTCTGGCGACGAGTATGAAGCGAGGACCAGCCAACGAGAGCGTACAGGTTGCAGTGGTGGGTAGTATATGGGGCTTTGGTGACAAAATGGATGGCACTGTGATAGACTGCATCCAATTTATTGACTAGGGTATTGGAGGCTATTTTGTAAATGACATCGCCAAAGTCGAGGATCTGTAGAATGGTCAGTTTTACAAGGGTATGTTTGGCAGCATAAGTGAAAGTTGCTTTGTTGTGAAATAGGAAGTCAATTCTAGATTTAACTTTGGCTTGGAGATGTTCAGAGGAGACGGTGTGAATCAGGCCTTCATGCTCAAATTGCTGCAAAGAAACCACTACTAAAGGACACCAATAAGAATAAGATACTTGCTTGGGCGAAGAAACACGAGCAATGGACATGAGACCGGTGGAAATGTGTCCTTTGGTCTGGAGTCCAAAATGGAGATTTGTGAGAATCATTGTGGGTGATCTCCGCATGTGTATTTCCCACTGTGAAGCATGGGGGAGAAGGTGTGATGGTGTTGGGGTGCTTTGCTGGTGACACTGTCTGTGATTTATTTAGAATACAAGGCACACTTAACCAGCCTGGCTACCACATCATTCTGCAGCAATACACCATCCCATCTGGTTTAGGCTTAGTGGGACTATCATTTGTTTTTCAACATGATAATGACCCAACACACCTTCAGGCTGTGTACGGGCTATTTTAAAAAGAAGGAAAGAGATGGAGTGCTGCATCAGATTACCTGGCCTCCACAATCTGTCATGTTTTGTCATTAATTATCATGTCTTGTCCCTGTGCTTCCCCTTCTATTCGTTTCCCTCTGCTGGTCTTATTAGGTTCTTTCCCTCTTTCTATCCCTCTCTCTCCCCCTCCCTCTCTCACTCTCTCGCT
The DNA here is from genome assembly GCF_021184085.1 of Oncorhynchus gorbuscha. Classification (NCBI taxonomy): domain Eukaryota; kingdom Metazoa; phylum Chordata; class Actinopteri; order Salmoniformes; family Salmonidae; genus Oncorhynchus; species Oncorhynchus gorbuscha. The sequence goes on along the minus strand of NC_060175.1, from coordinate 64,913,838 downwards.
CTCTCTTCTCTCTATCGTTCCGTTCCTGCTCCCAGCTGTTCCTATTCCCCTAATCAATCATTTAGTCTTCCCACACCTGTTCCCGATCCTTTTCCCTGATTAGAGTCCCTATTTCTCTCCTTGTTTTCCGTTCCTGCCCCGTCGGATCCTTATCTATAATTCACCGTGCTGTGTCTATGTTTTGCCCTGTCGTGTCGTGTTTCCCTCAGATGCTGCGTGGTGAGCAGGTGTCTGAGTCTGCTAGGTTCAAGTGCCTTCCCGAGGCAACCTGCAGTTCTCGATCAAGTCTCCAGTCTGTTCTCGTCTTTACGAGTAGTATTATGCTTTTTGTTTTGTAAAGTTTCTTACTGGATTAAAAACTCTGTTTTCGCCAAGTCGCTTTTGGGTCCTCACTCACCTGCATGACAGAAGGATCCGACCCGCATACTACGCAGCCTTTCTTTCAGAAACCCTGCGTCTTGGGCAGAACAGCTCCCCTGGGCAGAATACGCTCACAACTCGCTTCCTTCGTCTGCTACCGGGTTATCTCCGTTTCAGAGTAGTCTGGGTTACCAGCCTCCTCTGTTCTCATCCCAGCTTGCCGAGTCCAGCGTTCCCTCCGCTCAAGCGTTTGTCCAACGTTGTGAGCGCACCTGGAGGAGGGTGAGGTCTGCACTTTGCCGCTACAGGGCACAGACTGTGAGAGCCGCCAATAAACGCAGGATTAAGAGTCCAAGGTATTGTTGCGGCCAGAGAGTGTGGCTTTCCACTCACAACCTTCCTCTTACGACAGCTTCTCGTAAGTTGACTCCGCGGTTCATTGGTCCGTTCCGTGTCTCCCAGGTCGTCAATCCTGTCGCTGTGCGACTGCTTCTTCCGCGACATCTTCGTCGCGTCCATCCTGTCTTCCATGTCTCCTGTGTCAAGCCCTTTCTTCGCACCCCCGTTCGTCTTCCCTCCCCCCTCCCGTCCTTGTCGAGAGCGCACCTATTTACAAGGTACATAAGATCATGGACATGCGTTCTCGGGGACGGGGTCACCAATACTTAGTGGATTGGGAGGGTTACGGTCCTGAGGAGAGGAGTTGGGTTCCGTCTCGGGACGTGCTGGACCGTTCACTCATTGATGATTTCCTCCGTTGCCGCCAGGATTCCTCCTCGAGTGCGCCAGGAGGCGCTCGGTGAGTGGGGGGTACTGTCATGTTTTGTCATTAATTATCATGTCTTGTCCCTGTGCTTCCCCTTCTATTCGTTTCCCTCTGCTGGTCTTATTAGGTTCTTTCCCTCTTTCTATCCCTCTCTCTCCCCCTCCCTCTCTCACTCTCTCGCTCTCTCTTCTCTCTATCGTTCCGTTCCTGCTCCCAGCTGTTCCTATTCCCCTAATCAATCATTTAGTCTTCCCACACCTGTTCCCGATCCTTTTCCCTGATTAGAGTCCCTATTTCTCTCCTTGTTTTCCGTTCCTGCCCCGTCGGATCCTTATCTATAATTCACCGTGCTGTGTCTATGTTTTGCCCTGTCGTGTCGTGTTTCCCTCAGATGCTGCGTGGTGAGCAGGTGTCTGAGTCTGCTAGGTTCAAGTGCCTTCCCGAGGCAACCTGCAGTTCTCGATCAAGTCTCCAGTCTGTTCTCGTCTTTACGAGTAGTATTATGCTTTTTGTTTTGTAAAGTTTCTTACTGGATTAAAAACTCTGTTTTCGCCAAGTCGCTTTTGGGTCCTCACTCACCTGCATGACACAATCCCCTGACCTCAGCCAAATTGAGATGGTTTGGGATGAGTCAGACCGCAGAGTGAAGGAAAAGCAGCCAACAAATGCTTAGCATATGTGGGAACTCCTTCAAGGCGGTTGGAAAAGCATTCTAGACGAAGATCGTTACTGTGTTATGTGTTATTTCATAGGTTTGATGCCTTCACTATTATTCCACAATGTAGAAAATAGTAAAAATAAATAAAATATCTTGAATGAGTAGGTGTTCTAAAACGTTTGACCAGTAGTGTAGGTGCATGTGTGCAGTGTAAGAGTGCGTGCATGTACAGTACCTTCAGAATGTATTCATACCCCTTGACTTATTCCACATGTTGTTGTGTTACAGCCTGAAAACAAGTGATTAAATAAATAAAAAATCTCACCCAATTACACGCAATTTCTTATGACACCAAAGTTGAAACATGTTTTTAGACATGTTCATTAATTGACATTAATTGAAAATGATTTTGTCTGTGATTAGCGCTATTCTGTTTATTTTTATCCTGAATAACTCCCTAGCCCTTGCCAATGTCAAGCATACCCATAACATGATCCAGCCACCACCATGCATGAAAATATGAAGAGTGGTACTCAATAAGATGTTGTGGTGGATTTGCCCCAAACATAACACTTTGAATACATAAAGTACATCTTTTTGCCAAATTGTATACTTCAGATGTTATACTTATTGCAAACAGGATGCATGTTTTGAAAAATATTCCTTGTTTTCACTGCTATTTAGGTTAGTATTGTGGAGTAACCCCCACATCTTGCTAATCTACCCTTCATGTCTGATTATTATGCTTCATGTCCGATGTTTTACAGCAAAAACACAACATATATTTATGTTAGATCACCACCAAATCCAAAAAAGCACACAGACATTTTTCCCAGACAAAGATAGAGTCACAAAAGCAGAAATAGAGATAAAATTAACCACTAACCTTTGATAATCTTCATCAGATGACACTCATAGGACATCATGTTACCCAATACATTTATGTTTTGTTCGATAATATGCATATTTATATCCACAAATCTCGGTTTACATTGGCGCCATGTTCAGAAATGCCTCATCATAAACTTTGATGAAAGATACATGTTTTACATATTATTAAAGATACACTTGTGCTTAATGCAACCGCTGTGTCAGATTTGTTTTTAAAGCATACCATGCAATAATCTGAGACACGCTCAGAAATACACAACATTTCTCCGCCATGTTGGAGTCAACAGAAATACGAAATTACATCATAAATATTCCCTTACCTTTGATGATCTTTCATCAGAATGCAGTGCCAGGAATCCTAGTTCAGCAATAAATCGTTGTTTTGTTCGATAATGTCCATTACTAGTGCCCAATTAGCTACTTTTGCCAGCACATTTAGTTCACATGTCCAAAAGCTGGCGCCGGTCCAGGCGAACTCGGATGAAAACTACAAAACGTTATATTCCAAGTCGAAAAAACTGCTCAAACTAAGTAGAGAATCAATCTTCAGGATGTTATTATCATATATATTCCAATAATGTTCCAGCCGGAGCATTCGTTTTTGTCTACAGAGTAATGGAACGCATGGCGATATCATGAGAAATGTGCCTGACCAGGATCTGGCATTCTGCCAAACCACTGACTCAATTAGCTGCCATCCGGTCCCATATCACACTAGAGGCTTCAGTCCACGTTCTACTGACTGTTGACATCTAGTGGAAGGCGTAGGAAGTGCGAACAGATCCATGTCTTACTGGGATGTGAATAGGCGATGAGTTGAAAATCAACAAGCCCCAAAATTTCCACTTCCTGTTTGGAAGTTTGCCTGCCATATGAGTTCTGTTATACTCACACACATAATTCAAGCAGTTTTAGAAACTTCAGAGTGTTTGCTATCCAATAGTAACAATAATATTAGCATCTGGGACAGCGTAGGAGGCAGTTCACTATGGGCACGCAATTCATCCAAAGTGAAAATGATGCCCCCTATCCCTAAAATGTTCAACTGTGTAACTGTTTTAAAGTCACCATTGGCCTCATGGTGAAGTTTCCTTTCTCTCCGGCCACTGAGTTAGGAAGGACTCCTGTATCTTTGTTGTGACATCACCATGCTCAAAGGGATATTGAATGTCTGCTTTTTTGTCATCTACCAAGAATAGGTTCCCTTCTTTGTCAGGCTTTGGAAAACCTCCCTGGTCTATGTGGTTGCAATCTGTTTCAATTTCAATGCTCTGAATGACCTTACAGATAATTGTATGTTTGTGTTACAGAGATGAGGTAGTCATTCAAAAATCACATTAAACACTATTATTGAACACAGATTGAGTCCATGCAATTTATTATGTCATTTGTTAAGCACGTTTTTACACCTGAACTTATTTAGGCTGTCGTTTATTCTATCAACATAATTCCACTCTGACGTTATGGGGTATTGTGTGTAGACCGGTGACCCAAAATCTCAATTGAATAGATTTTGTATTCAGGCTGTAACACAATAAAATGTGGGGAAAGTAAAGGGGGTGAATACTTCCTGAAGGAATTGTGTGTACATTTGTGTGTTTGAATATGAAATGGTGTATGAGTGTACTGTATGCATGTGTGTGTGTGTGTGTGTGTGTGTGTGTGTGTGTGTGTGTGTGTGTGTGTGTGTGTGTGTGTGTGTGTGTGTGTGTGTGTGTGTGTGTGTGTGTGTGTGTGTGTGTGTGTGTGTGTGTGTGTGTGTGTGTGTGTGTGTGTGTGTGTGTAAGTCACGCACCAAGTATTTCCCGCTGGGTTTTCAGTTCTGATGCCCATCTCTCTCATCCTCTCTCTCCACTCACTGCTCTCTTCTCCACTAGTAAACCCGCTGAACTCAACAGCAGCAGCAGGCATGTTCTCTATTATTCCTCTCTCTCTCTCACCCTCCCCCCATCTCTCCCTCCACCTCTATCTCTCTCTGCCCCCGCAGCTTTAGACTTATTCAGACTCAGACTTGACATTGGATATTAGATTCAGAAATAGTGTGTGTGTGTGGTTTGGTGTGTGTGGGGTTTTGTGTGTGTGTGTGTGTGTGTTTATTAGGGAGAGAGAGAAAGAGATGAAGGGAAACAGAGGTAGAATGGATTAGATAGAGAGATACACACAAAGAGAGAGAGAGAGAAGAGAGAGAGAGAGAGAGAGAGAGAGAGAGAGAGAGAGAGAGAGAGAGAGAGAGAGAGAGAGAGAGAAATGAAAATGTTTTTGTGTGAATGTTTGCTGACATTGTCAGACATGCTGTATTGGATTGATTCGGGTGCGTCTCTAGGTCTCTGGAGGTGCACTCGCCGTGGGTTCAGCAGAAAGGGGATATTTACGGTTTTCAGGGATACATTATGTTCAACATTACTTAGGTTTTACCCTGAAAAACGGTTGTGAGGGCTCCACTCAATAGAAATAGTTCCGTAACTATATGTATATTTTAAGGTTACCCTGGACAAAAAAATATGTCAAGGAAGAATTGAGCAGTCATCGGTGCATTTCTGGGAGCAATAACAATAACCACCATCCCCACCATAATTGCGCTAATCATGTACACATGCAACAATGGAAGCAAGCACAAACACACAAGCACGCTCACATTCTCACAAGCACGCTCACAATCTCGCGCACACACACACAAAGGCAAACAAACAGAATGACGGGCAATCCATCAACAGCCAGTGAGATGATCAGATGCTGTGTCATTATACAGTGACTCACCATATTGGGCCTTAATGGCCAGGCTGTCAGACAAGTGTGGTGGGGAGTGGTGGCTATTTTGCTGGTGTGTGTGTGTGTGTGTGTGTGTGTGTGTGTGTGTGTGTGTGTGTGTGTGTGTGTGTGTGTGTGTGTGTGTGTGTGTGTGTGTGTGTGTGTGTGTGTGTGTGTGTGTGTGTGTGTGTGTGTGTGTGTGTGTGTGTGTGTGTGTGTGTGTGTGTGTGTGTGTGTGTGTGCCTACATGTGTGTGTGTGCCCGCGTGTGCGTTTGCTACAATTTTTTTTAAACTTTAGCCGATTTATTGAACATGAAATACAGAAATGTCTCATTTACATAAGCATTCATACCATGAGTCAATACCTTGTAGAAGTACCTTTGGCAGTGATTACAGCTGAGTCTTTCTGAGTAAGTCTCTTAGATCTTTCCACACCTGGTTTGTGCAACATCTGCCCATTATTCTTTTCCAAATTCTTCAAGCTCTGTTAAATTGGATGTTGATCATTTGCTCGACAACCATTTTTAAGTCTTGCCATATATTTTCAAGTAGATTTAAGTTGAAAAAAAAATAACTCGGCCACTCCAGAACATTCACTATATTCTTGGTAAACAACTGCAGTGTAGATTTGGACTTGTGTTTTAGGTTATTGTCCTGCTGAAAGGTGAATTCATCTCCCAGTGTCTGGTGGTGTAATGAACCCGATGGGAGACAGAGAGCTGGCTTCACGCGCAGGGAGCAGCAGGTGTTCATTTGTAAAGGCCCACCGGAGGAGGCAGGTAGCTGGGTCCAGGGGCAGGCAGAAGGTCATACACAGGGGGTATAAAAGGCAACAGTACAGGCAGGGAAAAGACTAGTAACGTCATCCGGGAGATCGGCCAATAGGTTGATCACAGGAAATCCAATAGACTAAAGTGCAGGCAGGGAATAGGCAAAAGGCATCATTAGTGAGGCAGGCCAAAACTATCATACACAGTAGGATGGCATTACAGGAAACCCATCACTCCAACTAGCCATGTGTTACAAACCAAGCAACACCTCACAATGATGGCGTGCATAGAACTGAACTAAATAGTGTGTGATAATGACATACAGGTGTGTGAACAGGTGATCAGAATTCAGTGGATTAGGATCTGGAGAGTGAGCTGCGTTCAGGGGATCTATGTGTTTGAGCGTGTGAGCTGGAAAGTGGGCTGGAAAGTGAACTGCGTTCAGGGGATCTACGTGTTTGAGAGTGTGAGTTGGAAGCAGACGGAACCAGGTTTTCCTCTATGATTTTGGCTGTGTTCAGTTCCATTACGTACATTTTTATCCTGAAAAACACCCCAGTCCTTAACTCCCCAGTATCATTGTGGTGATACCATCCAAAGTGCAATTAATAACTTCACCGTGCTCAATGGGATATTCAATGTCAGATATGATTTATTTCAACCTTATGTAAAGGAAATGTGTCACGCTTCACTGGTGGTCACAGTAGACACTGACTGGTTTTCTACCATTCTTTTAAGGTATCTGTGACCTGTGATGCATATCTGTATTCCCAGTCATGTGAAATCCATAGATTAGGGCCCAACAAATGTATTTAAATTGACTAATTTCCTTTTATGAACTTCAGTAACATCTTTGAAATTGTTGCATGTTGCATTTAAATTTGTGTTCAGTGTAGAAATATACGTTGCTGTCCCTGGGGCAGCATAACTGTAAAGCCCTGTTTTTTTTTCTTCATTCAATTGGCTTATTCAAATTAACATTTCAATAAACCAAATGTTAGCTCACTTGGTTTTATATTTTACACCTAGCTAGCTAGCTAACACTATTTATTCATTTAGCATGAGTAGCTAAGAGTCAATAGCTTGCTCTGATTAGTTAAGCATGTTGCTTTCGGTTACTGGCCCAACGCTCTAACCACTAGGCTACCTGCCACCCCTATCTGTTAAACACCGCCCATTGACCTTTTAGAAACCAATTTGTGCCTCCGTAAACCAATCAGATTCTTTCTTCCCTCAGAACAAAGTTGACTACACTTTATGTCAACTTGCCTTCTGCGAAGGAAGGGGCGGTGATCAGCTGTTACTTTACGTAACTTTACCCCAAGAGGAGTAACGTCATCTATGGTCCCCCGGCTCTAAACCGCCTCGCTTGCACTTCTCCGCGGCGTTGTGGAGCTGAAACATGCTATTAATAAGCATGGTGCCTGTGCGAGAGAGTGTGTGTGTGTGTGTGTGTGTGTGTGTGTGTGTGTGTGTGTGTGTGTGTGTGTGTGTGTGTGTGTGTGTGTGTGTGTGTGTGTGTGTGTGTGTGTGTGTGTGTGTGTGTGTGTGTGTGTGTGTGTGTGTGTGTGTGTGTGTGTGTGTGTGTGTGTGTGTGTGTGTGTGTGCAAACGTGTGTGTAGAGCACAGCTTGAAAGTCCATTGAGAAGATCAGAGGTGTTAAAGCTTAAAAGGTTTTGTTGTTTTTGTAGTTTTCTCCTCAATAGAATTCCACAGTAGTGTGCTATGACTGAGTGTGTATGAGTGTGTGTGTGCAATGTTCATACTGTATAACAAATACCGGCACCATTAAGGTAGGCCAAAGGTAATAAGGTTACTATAGGGTGACTAGGGTTTAAAACTGCTGTAAAGTTATAGAGTTCACCTGCACTAAGGGGACATTCATTGCCCTTGTCAGATGCACTCTTCATAAAGAGTGCACCATCTCGAACTCCGTACAGTGAATATCTGCTCTCTGCCCTGCCTCCTAACTAAAAATTAATCAAAGCAATATAACATACAGTATAATGTAGCAATATGATGGGCTTCCATGTGAGTACTATAAATCTGTCTCGTCTTCCTAATAATGCTGTTAAAGAGGGAGACATGCATTTTTGGTCCGTTTAGTTTTTTCCCAAGGCGATTCCATCCACGTAATCTGCCTGGTAGTCTCCCTCCCTTGGTGGCACATGGTGGGTGATGCCCGCACCCCAAGCCTGGGTGATGCCCGCACCGCGAGGCCTGGGTGATATCCGCACCACAAGGCCTGGTCACAGATAGCACGGATAAACTACTAATCGGTTATCAAACTAGCGGAGGGTAAAAAGTGTCTCATTCATTATTCACAGGCAGCAAATTAAGTTGGTACTGTGGGAACGCTCAATTATAGATGAGAGAGAGGGCAGGCAGAGAGAAGGGGGGGGGTGAGAGAGAGACAGTGGGTGGAGAAAGAAAGAAAGAAAGAAAGAAAGAAAGAAAGAAAGAAAGAAAGAAAGAAAGAAAGAAAGAAAGAAAGAAAGGGGGAGTGTCTGTGAGACCGATTGAGAAAGAGGGAGAAGAGAAGGAGAGGGGAGGGTGAGAAAGAAAGAGAGAGAGAAAGGGGGAAGATGGAGGAGGATGAGGCGATGTGACAGGGAGAACCCACCCGGTGTGCAGCAGTGTTTTAGCATGTCAGTGAATATTACAGCAGCATTTAAAGAACAGTTTTCACACGCACACACAGGCCCACACAGAAACAACATGCACTGAGCCAAGGGAAACCAGCACAGCGTTAAACACGCCTTTAATGCTGCTCTTATACAGCCACATTCATGCACCACAATTCTTCTCTCGACACAAAAATTGACTGTACACACACACACGTACTTACGCACACAAGCACACATTACTCTATATGAGTTTTTTGTCTTAGACAGTAATAGCTTGAAATAAACCAGGAGATGGTTATAACATGATGGCTGACATTTTGATAGTTTAGATGAATTCCTTTAGACTTAGTAATATTGTACAATATTACAATTTTAAAAACCCTCAAACCGCTGACTGGGTTCATTTTGACCACATTCATGTTTTTGATCATAGCCCAAAGGTTAATTCAATTCATTACATTTTTCATGACTTTGTCAATCAAACTTGTCACTTAATAAATCTCAACAATAAGTCCTTTGGGGTCGTTTTGACCCCAGCCAAAAACACATAATGCTGTTTAGAGTATTTTGATAGATAGGACCTATATTTTAATCTACAGTTTCTATGGAAACATAATAACAAGTTATCCATACGACCAGAGGGTGGATGTGACGCCTGTCGTCGGAAGGAGTGGACCAAAGCGCAGCTTGAAAAGTGTTCATGATTTATTTTATTATAAAAAATAAAAAAACGAAAGCAAACAGTTCTGCCCGGTAACAGAGACTAAACAGAAAATAATTACCCACAAACACAGGTGGAAGGCTACCTACGTATGATTCCCAATCGGAGACAACAATAGACAGCTGCCTCTGATTGGGAACCATACTCGGCCAAAACAAAGAAATAGACAACATGATGGAAAAACAAAACGGCCTAGTGAGTGGAGCTGCCACAACATGTCCTCGCTGGATACCCACTCTAGCTCGGTGAGTGTGGAGAGCTGGCACAGGACGCACTGGGCTATGACGGTGCACTGGAGGCATAGTGCGTAGAGCCAGCGCAGGATATGCTGGGCCCTGGAGGTGCACTGGAGGTCTGGAGCACAGAGCTGGCACAATGCGTCCTGGCTGAATCCCCCCCTGTAGCATGGCAAGTGCTGGTAGCTGGAACAGGCCGCACTGGGCTGTGCTGGCGAACTGGGGATACCGTGCGTAGAGCTGGCGCAGGATATCCTGGACCGAAGAGACGCACCGGAGACCAGGAGCGCTGAGCCAGCACAATCCGTCCTGGCTGAATGCCCACTCTAGCATGGCAACTGCGAGGAGCTGGAACAGAGCGCACTGGGCTATGAATGCGTACTGGAGACACCGTGCGCATCACTGCATAACACGGTGCCTGACCAGTCACACACTCCCCACGGTAACCATGGGGAGTTGGCTCAGGTCTAAACCCTACCTCCACCAATCTCCCCGTGTGCCCCTCCCCAAAAGTGTTGGGAGGGCTGCCTCTCGTGCTTCCGTCGTTGCCTTGACTCCTCGTATCGTCGCGGTTTCTCTTTCGCTGCCTCCGCCTGCTTCCATGGCAGGGTCTTGGCCCCTGCCATTACCTCCTCCCAGGTCCAGGATATCCTCCCTTTTCTCCCGGGCCCAGGATCCCTGCTCCTCCTGGCCATGCTGCTTGGTCCTATTTTGGTGGGTAGTTCTGTGACGCCAGAAGGAGTGGACCAAAGCACAGCGTGAAAAGTGTTCATGATTTCTTTTATTATAAAAAAACACAAAGTAACAAAACGAAAGCGAACAGGTCTGTCAGGTAACAGAGAGTCCAATACCTCAAATGAAAGATAAACATCTTGTTCATCTACCCATCATGTCCGATTTTTAAAATGTTTTACAGCAAAAACACAACATGTATTTATGATAGACCACCACCAAATCAAAGGGAAAACGCAGCCATTTTTTCCAGCCAAAGATAGAGTCACAAAAGCAGGATTAGAGATAAAATGAATCACTAACTTTTTGAAAATCTTCATCAGATGACACTCATCGATAATATGCATATTTATATCCACAAATGTCGGTTTACATTGACGCCATGTTCAGAACTGCCTCCAAAATATCCGGAGGAATTCTAGAAAGCTACTCATCATAAACTTTGACTAAAGATAAATGTTCTACATATAATTAAAGATACACTGGTTCTTAATGCAACCGCTGTGTCAGATTCATTTTAAAAGTTACTGTAACGGCGTTCGTCTGTAGGAGGAGAGTCGGACCAAAATGCAGCGTGTAGATTGCGATCCATGTTTAATGAACAACGTAAGCACGAATTAACACAAACACTACAAAACAAAGAACGTGAATAACGAAACGAAAACCGAAACAGCCTATACTTGTGTCAACTAACACAGCGACAGGAACAAAGACACTAAGGACAATCACCCACGACAAACTCAAAGAATATGGCTGCCTAAATATGGTTCCCAATCAGAGACAAAGATAAACCGGCCTCTGATTGAGAACCACTCCAGACAGCCATAGACTTTGCTAGATCACCCCACTAGCTACAATCCCAATATATACACACCACATGCAAAAGCCCCATGCCACACCATGGCCTGACCCAATACATGAAGATAAACACAAAATACTTTGACCAGGGCGTGACAGAAACCCCCCTTCCCCCCTAAGGTGCGGACTCCCGAACGCACCTCAAAACAATAGGAAGGGTCCGGGTGGGCGTCTGTCCATGGTGGCGGCTCCGGCGCGGGACGTGGACCCCACTCAGTCAATGTCTTAGTCCCCTCTCCTCGCGTCTCTGGATAGTCCACCCTCGCCGCCAACCATGGCCTAGTAGTCCTCACCCAGAACCCCACAGGACTGAGGAGCAGATCGGGACTGAAGGGCAGCTCGGGACTGAGGCAGCTCTGGACTAAGGGAAAGCTCAGGAGTGAGAGAAAGCTCAGGAGTGAGAGAAAGCTCAGGAGTGAGAGAAAGCTCAGGAGTGAGAGGAAGCTTAGGAGTGAGAGGAAGCTCAGGAGTGAGAGGAAGCTCAGGCAGGTAGATAGATCTACCAGATCCTGGCTGACTGGCGGATCTGGCGGATCCTGGCTGACTGGCGGATACTGGCCGACTGGCAGATCCTATGCCGACTGGCAGATCCTGGCCAACTGGCAGTTCTGGCAGATCCCTGCTGACTGGCGAATCTGGAAGAGTCTGGTTGACTGGCAGATCTGGAAGAGTCTGGTTGACTGGCAGATCTGGAAGAGTCTGGCTGACTGGCGGATCTGGAAGAGTCTGACTGACTGGCAGATCTGGAAGAGTCTGGTTGACTGGCGGATCTGGAAGAGTCTGGTTGACTGGCGGATCCTGGCAGACTGAAAGATCTGGCTGCTCCATGCTGACTGGCGGCTCTGGCTGCTCCATGCTGACTGGAGGCTCTGGCTGCTCCATGTAGGCTGACAGCTCTGGCGGCTTCTTACAGACTAGCAGCTCTGGCGGCTCCGTGCAGACTGGCAGCTCCTTGCAGACTGACGGCTTTTTGCAGACTGAGAGCTCCTTGCATACTGGCAGCTCCTTGCAGACTGGCAGCTCCTTGCAGACTGGCAGCTCCTTGCAGACTGGCAGCTCTGGCTGCTTCATGCAGACTGACAGCTTTGGCTGCTTCATGCAAACTGACAGCTCTGGCTGCTTCATGCAGACTGACAGCTCTGGCTGCTCCTTGCAGACTGACATCTCTGGCTGCTCCATGCAGACTGACATCTCTGGCTGCTCCATGCAGACTGACAGCTCTGACTGCTCCATGCAGGCTGGCAGCTCTGGCTGCTCCATGCAGGCTGGCAGCTCTGGCCACGCTGAACAGACGGGAGACTCCGGCAGCGCAGGAGAGGAGAAAGGCTACGACAGCGCTGGAGAGGCGGGAGACTCCGACAGCGCAGGAGAGGCGAGGTGCACTGTAGGCCTGATGCGTGGTGCTGGCACTGGTGGTACTGAACCGAGGACACGCACAGGAAGCCTGGTTCGGGGAGCTGCTACCGGAGGGCTGGGTTGTGGAGGTGGTACTGGATAGACCCGACCGTGCAGGCGCACTGGAGCTCTTGAGCACCGAGCCTGCTCAACCTTACCTGGTTGAATACTCTCGGTCGCCCTGCCAGTGCGGCGAGGTGGAATAGCCCAAACTGGGCTATGCAGGCGAACCGGAGACACCGAGCGCAAGGCTGGTGCCATGTAAGCCGGCCCAAGGAGACCCACTGGGGACCAGATGCGTAGAGCCGGCTTCATGGCATTTGGCTCGACGCTCAATCTAGCCCGGCCGATACGCGGAGCTGGAATATACCGCACCGGGCTATGCACCCGCACTGGGGACACCGTGCGCACCACTGCATAACACGGTGCCTGCCCGGTCTCTCTAGCCCCCTGGTAACCACAGGAAGTTAGCATAGGTCTCCTACCTAGCGTAGCCCTACTCCCTGTGAGCCCCCACCCAATCAATTTTTGGGGCTGACTCTCGGGCTTCCATCCGCTACGCCGTGCTGCCTCCTCATACCTGCACCTCTCAGCTTTCTTCGCCTCCAGTTCTTCCTTGGGGCAGCGATATTCTCCAGGCTGAGCCCAGGGTCCTTTACCGTCCAGTTCGTCCTCCCATGTCCATTTCTCCAGGTAGTGCAGCCTCTCCCACTGCAGCTGCTGCTGCTCCTGCTGCTGCTGCCTCTGTTGCCTCTCCTGTGGCTCCTGCCTGTTGACACACTGCTTGGTCCGTTTGTGGTGGGTGATTCTGTAACGGTTCTCTTGGTGTGAAGGAGAGTCGGACCAAAATGCAGCGTGTAGATTGCGATCCATGTTTAATGAACAACGTAAACACGAATTAACACAAACACTACAAAACAAAGAACGTAAATAACGAAACAAAAACCGAAACAGGCTATACTTGTGTCAACTAACACAGCGACAGGAACAAAGACACTAAGGACAATCACCCACGACAAACTCAAAGAATATGGCTGCCTAAATATGGTTCCCAATCAGAGACAACGATAAACACCTGCCTCTGATTGAGAACCACTCCAGACAGCCATAGACTTTGCTAGATCACCCCACTAGCTACAATCCCAATATATACACACCACATACAAAAACCCATGCCACACCCTGGCCTGACCCAATACATGAAGATAAACACAAAATACTTCGACCAGGGCGTGACAGTTACGGAAAAAGCCTACCATGCAATAATCTGAGATGGCGCTCAGACGTAAAAGTATTTCTCCGCCATGTTGGAGTCAACAGAAATACGAAATTACATCATAAATATTCCCTTTCCTTTGATGATCTTTCATCAGAATGTAGTGCAAGTAGTCCTAGTTCCACAATAAATTGTTGTTTTGTTCCATAATGTCCAATACTAGTGTCCAATTAGCTGCATTTGCTACCACTTTCAGCTCACGTGCTCAAAAACTCACTGCTGGTCCAGGACAACTCGCACGAAAACTTCAAAAAGATATATTCCAGATCGAATAAGCTGGTCAAACTAAGTAGAGAATCAATCTTCAGGATGTTATTTTCATATATATCCAATAACGTTTCAACTGGATCATACGTTTTCAGCTGCAACCAAATGGAAACGGCGGTGGCACCCACAGAAAAATGTGCCACAGGAAAATGAAATTCTGTCAGGAAACTGACTATTTCCACTCCCACTCGGTAAAAGTTCACAGCAAAAGCTCCATTCCACTTTCTACTGAATGAGGACATTTGTGGAAGGCGTAGGAAGTGCTACCAGATCCATATATTGTTGGGAAAGGAGGGGCAATGACGTCAAAGTTGACCCACATTCAGAATCTCACTTCTTGTTTGGAAGATTGCCTGCCCTATAAGTTCTGTTATAGACATAATTCAAACAGTTTTAGAAGCTTCAGAGTGTTTTCTATCCAATAGTAATAATAATATGCATATATTAGCAATCTAGGACAGAGTAGGATGCAGTTCACTATAGTCACGCAATTCATCCAAAGTGAAAATACTGCCCCCTATCCTCAACAAGTTAAGAGACCAATGTTTGCTAAAAACCTCTTTGGTCTAGGTGGGACGCTAGCGTACCACCACGACAACATCCGGTGAAATTGCAGTGCGCGAAATTCAAGATACAAATATCTTACATTGTTAAAAAGCTTAACTTCTTGTTAATCCAACCGTGTTGTCAGATTTCAAAGAGGCTTTACGGCAAAAGCATACCATGCGATTATCTGAGGACAGCGCCCCACACCAAAATACTTTTCCAAATATAAAATAAATCACTTACCTTTGAAGATCTTCCTCTGTTTGCAATCCCAAGGGTCCCAGCAAATGGTTGTTTTGTTCGATAAAGTCCTTCTTTATATTCCAAAAAGATCAGTTTATTTAGCGCGCTTGATTCAGTAATCCACTCGTTAAACATGCATATAAACAAATCCAGAAAGTTACCAGTACAGTTCGTCCAAACAAGTAAAACGATGCTTCTAATTAATCCTCAGGTGCTCTAATATTTAACTAAATGATCAAATTTAAGACGGCGAATAGTATGTTCAATAGGGAAGATAAATAACGAAAAACGCGCACCTCATTCACCACTTTTCTAATGAGAGACACCTTGGAAAAACTACAACTACTCGTTCTTTTTTCAAAAAACAAGCCTGAAACCCTTTCTAGTGGAAGCCATAGGAACTGCAATCTGGGAAGAATTATTTTGAATATCCCATAGGCTAGCATTGATATGGGCTGTGACCTCAAAACAAATAAATCCGAATGGATTCTCCTCTCATTTTCGCCTGCCATATCAGTTCTGTTATACTCAAAGACATTATTTGAACAGTTTTCGAAACTTCAGAGTGTTTTCTATCCAATGCTACCAATTATATGCATATCCTAGCTCCTTTGCCTGAGTAACAGGCAGTTTACTTTGGGCACATCAGTCATCCAGAATTCAGGATGATGCCCCCTAGCCTTAAAAAAACAAATTACGTCTGGTTCACCGTGGTTCACCTTTGTAATCTTGGTGTTTACCCTTTACTAGTTCTCAAACACAGTCATACTGAAACTGGGTATGATCTTCTAACTGATGTTGATCTCCTAATCAGCCTAGTAATCAGTGGGTTTTCAGAGTGCTCTGAAACCAGAATACACTTCTCCACATTCAGCATTTTCACAAAAATGTCACACACACAACATTTCAGGACAGAGCAGACACATAAACTCAGAAAACAAAGAAATGTCTTCACACTGTCATTTGCGTTTATTTTCAGCAAACTTAAACATGTGTAAATATTTGTATGAACATAACAAGATTCAACAACTGAGACATACACTGAACAAGTTCCACAGACATGTGACTAACAGAAATTGAATAATGTGTCCCTGAACAAAGGGGGGTTCAAAATAAAAAGTAACAGTCAGTATCTAGTGTGGCCACCAGCTGCATTAAGTACCACAATGCATCTCCACTTCATGGACTGCACCAGATTTGCCCGGTTCTTGCTGTGAGATGTTACCCCACTCTTCCACCAAGGCACCTGCAAGTTCCTGGAAATTTCTGGGGGGAATGGCTCTAGCCCTCACCCTCCGATCCAACAGGTCCCAGACGTGCTGAATGGGATTGAGATCTGGGCTCTTCGATGGCCATGACAGAACACTGACAGGAATCACGCACAGAACGAGCAGTATGGCTGATGGCATTGTTATGCTGGAGGCTCATGTCAGGATGACAACAAGCTCAGTCCGATGATGCTGTGACACACCGCCCCAGACCATGACAGACCCTCCACCTCCAAATCGATCCCGCTCCAGAGTACAGCTCTCGGTGTAACACTCATTCCTTCGACGATATACAAATCCGATTGTCACCTCTGGTGAAACAAAACCGTCACTCGTCAGTGAAAAGGACTTTCACAGTACAGACATGGCAATTTATTGCCCTCCTCATGCCTCCTTGCAGCATGCCTAAGGCACGTTTACCCAGATGAGCAGGGACCCTGGGCATCTTTCTTTTGGTGTTTTTCAGAGTCAGTAGAAAGGCCTCTTAGTGTCCTAAGTTTTCATAACTTTGACCTTAATTGCCTACCGTTTGTAGGCTAAGCTGTTAGTGTCTTAACGACTCTTCCACAGGTCCATGTTCAGTAATTGTTTATGGTTCATTGAACAATCATGGGAATCAGTGTTTAAACCTTTTACAATGAAGATATGTGAAGTTATTTTGGTTTTTACAAATGATATTTGAAAAGACAGGGTCCTGAATAAGGGACGCTTCTTTTTTGCTGAGTTTAAAATAATATGACTAAATATGAACAAAAACAAGCTCCCAAATGTATGCATGCACGCACGCATCCACACACACACACACACACACACACACACACACACACACACACACACACACACACACACACACACACACACACACACACACACACACACACACACACACACACACACACACACACACACACACACACACACACACACACACACACACACACACTGTATCAAAGAGCAGAGTGAATGAGTCATAGGTGCAGGAAACTTTGTGGTGAGGAGGGAGTGTATCTATTTTTCCCTCTTGCTCTCTCACTCTCTGGCAGTGCAGCGTGGGGATTTCTCAAGCCTCACTCATTCAGTGAGTGCCCCACAAACACAGATATTCAGAGATGAAGACACGCTCTCTCTCCCTCCAGGGTTGCATTTATTTGAATGGGCTGTGTATCCTGCATTTAAAAAAAACATTGCAGTGCCTGTGTGTGATAATCATCTATCTCTTCTCTGTAACCTCTGTACCAGTCTGCTTGTAGCAAATGCAGCCACATCACCTGTGCTACAAGTCAGTATTAGGCGTGTCTGAAGACATCCGAAGATGGCATGGAAGCCGACCACTAGGGGCAACAGAGAGCGCTGTTGTCAATTTTGCTAGGGTGTTGTGGAAGGGGATGACAGATTGGCATAAGCATCTAAATCAGGGATGTAAGGTTGCGTGTTAGAATCAAGTGATTGAAAGTTATTTTTGAGATTTTGTTTTTAACCATTTAACCTTTCAGAGTTAATACCTAACCGTAAGATTTCGGCGTTAATGCCTAAACTTAACCCTAACCTTAAAGTTCAGAGTTAATTCCGAAATGTTACCTTAAAAACTTGTTATGGCTGCAATCCCGCTAACGGGATCGATATGACAACTACCAGTGAAAATAGAGGGCGCCAAATTCAAACCACAGAAATCTCATAATTACAATTCCTAAAACAGACATGTGTTTTATATCATTTTAAAGTTAATCTTGTTATTAATCCCACCAAAGTGTCCGATTTCAAATATGCTTTTCAGCAAAAGCACTACAATCGATTATGTTAGGTGCCCACCAAACCACAATAAGCACAGCCATTTTCCAGCGAAATATAGCATTCACAAAAAGCAGAAATACAGATAAAATGAATCACTAACCTTGAATTATCTTCATCAGATGACACTCATAGGACTTCATGTTACACAATACATGCATGTTTTGTTTGATAAAGTTCATATTTATATAAAAAAATCTGAGTTTACATTGGCGTATTAGATTCACTAGTTCCAAAAACATCAAGTCATTTTGCATAGCCACATCGTTTCAACAGAAATACTCATCATAAATGTAGATGATAATACAAGTTATACACATGGAATTATAGATATACCTCTCCTTAATGAAACCGCTGTGTCAGATTTCAAAAAATGTTTATGGAAAAAGCAACCCATGCAATTATCTGAGACGGAGCTCAGAACAGTAGCCAAATTAGCAGCCATGTTGGAGTCAACAGAAACCAGAAAATACATGATAAATGTTTCCTTACCTTTGATGAACTTCATCAGAATACAGTTCTAGGAATCCCAGGTCCACAATAAATGCTTGATTTGTTCGAAAATGTCAGTTATTTATGTCCAATTAGCTACTTTGGTTAGCACGTTTTGGTAAACAATTCCAAAGTCACAAAGCGCGTCCACTATAACGTGACGAAATGTCCAAAAGTTCCGTAACCGTCAGTAGAAACATGTCAAACGATGTACTGAATCAATCTTTAGAATGTTGTTTACATATATCTTGAATAACATTCCAACCGGAGAATTAGAATGACTTTAGATGAGCGATGGAACGCAGGTCCTTCATCTGTGAACGCGCCTGGTGAAAGCATGGTCCACTCATGGCTGTGGTGACTATTTCCTGTCTCATTCGACCCCCCCCCCTCTTCACATTTGAGTCATCAGACAAAGTTGTATTGACTGTTGACATCTAGTGGAAGGCGTAGGAAGTGAAAACTCATCCATATCTCGCTGTAATTTCAATGAGAGCTTGGTTGAAAATCTGCCACCCCCAGAAAAAAATACAAACAGGAAGTGGAATTTCTCAGGTTTTTGCCTGCAATATGAGTTCTGTTATACTCACAGACATAATTCAAACAGTTTTAGAAACTTCAGAGGGTTTTCTATCCAATACTAATAATAATATGCATATATTAGCAACTGAGACTCAGGAGCTGGCCGTTTACAATGGGCACCTTTTCATCCAAGCTACTCAATACTGCCCCTGCAGCCATAAAAAGTTAAACACTTCCAAATTTTAGGTTTAGAGCAACATAGAAAAATTATGTTTGAAAAACACGGTCAAACGTCTAATTCTGACATGAGACTGTGAGAGCTTTTGGTACTGTGTCAAATATGTTGAATTCTGTGGCAGTACGTTGGCCCCAAATGTATTGTTTCAGAACCCATGTGGCAAAAACACCTCTACTTCCCCACCCTCTGGTATACGGGACAGCCCCCCCCCACCCCACATATACACGCACACACGCACAGACAGACAGACACACACACACACACACACACAAATACACATACCACAGGGGCTGTTTGATGTGTTGCACATATAAAAACTGAAACAAACACATTATATTGACACACTGTCTTTCGCCCTCTCTATCTCTGTACCAGTACTATGTCTAATGTTTTGTAGTTAAAGAAAGTTCAATCAGGAAGGATGTTCTGATTGCATTGAACTTCATCCAGCAAGCATAAGCAACATAATTCCCTTTATTTCTTATTGTACAGGCATATTACCGTACAGGCAAATGTATCATCAGCAGCATAGTGTCTTGTTTCTTCTTCTCTCAGCCATGTGAGGAATTTCAATCACCTATGTACCTCATAGCCTACGAGCACAGCACAATAATCCACATACCTCACACTTGATGTTTAACCTGTGGGCTCACTCTTGCAATTATCCCCTTCCTCTCTCTCAACTACTGGACGTAAATCTGGTGTAGTATTTATGTGTCAACTTACACTCTTTTTCTCAGTTGCTGTTTTTCAGCACCAGTCTTCAACAACCATGCTGCCATCACATCATCTGGCTCCGAGGATCATCTCTCGGAGACGAGGCCATTCCCCAAACGTTTTAGGAGACGAGGCCATTCCCCAAACGTTTTAGGAGACGAGGCCATTCCTCAAACGTTTTAGGAGACGAGGCCATTCCCCAAAGGTTTTAGGAGACGAGGCCATTCCCCAAACGTTTTAGGAGACGAGGCCATTCTCCAAACGTTTTAGGAGACGAGGCCATTCCCCAAATGTTTTAGGAGACGAGGCCATTCCCCAAACGTTTTAGGAGACGAGGCCATTCCCCAAACGTTTTAGGAGACGAGGCCATTCTCCAAACGTTTTAGGAGACGAGGCCATTCCCCAAACGTTTTAGGAGACGAGGCCATTCCCCAAACGTTTTAGGAGACGAGACCATTCCCCAAACGTTTTAATAGAATGTATTATTGTATTCCATTGCTGTTGTTCATTCAGTTAAGCCTGTAGTCGATTGAAATATTTTTACTTCTGTGACAGTGCGTTGGCACCAAATGTGTTGTTTCAGAACTCCAACATGTGGCATCAACATCTCCACCTCCCCACCTTCTGGCATACTGGGACCATCCCACACACACACACACACACACACACACACACACACACACACACACACACACACACACACACACACACACACACACACACACACACACACACACACACACACACACACACACACACACACACACACACACACACACACACACACACAGGGCCTGCACATTCAATAACAACAGAAACACAACAAATGCAGTGATTGAATATTGTTCAACATTTTTTGTTTTTCTGCACTCAGTTTGTAAAATTATATTGACACACAATTTTTCATCTCTCTCTCTCTCTCTCTCTCTCTCTCTCTCTCTCTCTCTCTCTCTCTCTCTGTGTGTGTGATTGAGTGTGTTTGTTGGTGTGTGTGAGTGTGTGGGCAGGGAGGCTGTTTGATGTGAGTCAGACCTAAACCAGGCTGGTTTCTCTCACATGTGTGTGGGACGTATCCAGATGGCCCAGCAGGCCCGAACAAATGTCACTGTGATAACGAGATGACAAGGGCTGTGAAAACACAGGTAGGATTAACACGCACACACACACGCACGCACGCACATGCACGCACGCACGCACAAGCACACACACAAACACACTCCAGTCACAGATGACTACACACCAAATGTACAGGGATGCCAGGTACAGAGAGTAGAGTAGCAATGACGCTGCATTTGATCGAGGTTGGTGTGCTGAGGCTCGGCCGTGTCAGCATACAGATCACTCAAGATTGACTTTCGAAATTGGACGTCTGTCCATCCCCTGAGGACTTCGGGTAAGGCCTTCAATACCGGCCACTAGAGGCAACAGTGAGTACTATTAGGTAATCCCATGACTCCGGATCCAAAAATCTTGTGTTCAATCCGAGTGGGAGAATTTAATTTTTATTTTTATACCCTATCCCAAACCTTAACCCTTAACATACCTTGAAAGCCTAGACTTCATGTTTTAACCCTATCCAAAGTCTTAATCTATAACTTTGAAATGTGACGTTTCTCCAAACGCAACGGCGCTGAGAGTCAACCCAGGGTGTAAAAAACATTTAGAAATGTCACGTTTGGAGCAACTTCGAAATTGGACTTTTTGAAAAACCTGGATAAGCTTCAGAATTTGAAGTCAAATTGGAAAAACTGTGAGCTCTTGTTGACGTCAGAATGTGACTGATAGCCTCTTACATAACAGCTTTCACTGACACATCATGACCAGAAGAGAATAAAGCTAGATGGGCATGTGTCCGGGTGAAGATGCCCTTCAGCACAGATCTAGGATCCCTCCCCTAATCTTAGGAGGGAAAACTAAGGCTATGATTCAATCAAATCAAGCGCTAACCCACATTGGCATACATCCTCATAGCGGATGTTTTTGGTGGAGTTGGAGGTGTGTGAGCTGACAAATAGGTGAGCAGCTGATCTTGTGTGTCACAAACCACACCCTTCCTTATAATCCCAACCGCGTTAGAAGTTCAAAACGGCTGTAGAACGGGTAGGCTAATGCAGGTCTTCATGTTCATTTGGATGGGAGGATTTATATCGGTCTAATCGAGGTGTAGACCATGTAATATCATGCAGTCGGGTGTTTGAACTTGTAACACGGCCACATTAACTTCTGACTGCGTAGGAGTTGTTGGATTATAAAAATGCTGTGGTTTGGTTGCATCCAATGTCAAGCCAGGAGCCAGGAGCCAGGAGCCAGGAGCCAGGAGCCAGGAGCCAGGAGCCAGGAGCCAGGAGCCAGGAGCCAGGAGCCAGGAGCCAGGAGCCAGGAGCCAGGAGCCAGGAGCCAGGAGCCAGGAGCCAGCCGCTTGTGGACTTGTGGATATGACAGCTCTGACACAGTTCGACCACAGATAGAACAATGAGGCAGGTATTTCACCAGATGTATAAATGTTTAGCATTCACTTGGCGCTTCCACTCACTACCAAATATGCTAGTGAGAGGAAGCCCAGTGGCCGGCAGCAGGAGAAGATGGAAGGAGATGGCCGACATTCTGCACATTTTCTGTTCCCAAAAGTAAACTCTGTTATGAACAGTTTTATAGACTTTAACCTTTGCCAAAGTTGTTTAAAAGGAGTGCGAAGGTGAATTTCCCTAATGGAAATATACATATATACAACGGGCTAATAGGATCTTGCTAGCTTGTGCTCTGCTCATTTATGACTAATTTGTCATAAATTAATTTGACAGGCTGTGGTTTATCCTGGTTATACAAATCTTTGGTTCGACCTCAGACGCTGCAAAAACCTCTGCTATACAGGTGTTGGCTAGCACAGATCTGATCCAGCCGTAAACTGACCTTACAGATGTAGCAGCTTCATTTGATCACTCTTTTGTTTCTGAGAATTTTCCTGCACAACAGGGAAGGCAAACATGTTGTGTATTCAAGGTTTAAAAGGCTTCTAAAGTTTGTAAATTCCACCTGAAATTGTCAGACTTGTTTTGCCGTAAAATCCTAACTTTCAAGTTAGGTTTCCTGCTTCTGCAGTAATATTGTCCTGCTGTAGCACACTGGCTCAGATTAAGATGCAACTTCGATTCAAACAGTCCCCAGAGTTCACCAGAGGTCATCACTAGGGGCCGGGTATCCCTGAGACAGCTGTTGCCATAGAAACACCAGTTCTGGGATCTTACAGTGACACCTCTCTCTCTCCTCGCCAGACACTCAGGAGTTACATAGAGTGTGAATGCTGCAGTGAGAACGTATTTATTTCATTTCCTTACTAGTCACAAGTGCAGCCTGTCAACTCTTGCTCTCTTCAATTTTTTTTCTCTCTCTCTCTCTCTCTCTCTCTCTCTCTCTCTCTCTCTCTCTCTCTCTCTCTCTCTCTCTCTCTCTCTCTCTCTCTCTCTCTCTCTCTCTCTCTCTCTCTCTCTCTCTCTCTCTCACTCTCTCTCTCTCAATCTCTGTCTCTCTCTTTCTCTTTCTCTCTATATAAAAGAAACTCTCTCACACACCATCTCTTCTGCAAATTTAATCTCTCACACTGTTTCTCTCATACATTCACAAACGTGGTGTATTCCTCCTTCCTCTCTTTCCAAAACAGTAGACATAGTCTCAGTTACTCTGAGCACACAATGAACTATACATGCACACACACACCAGTTTGTCCCTGTGTCTGTGTGCGTAAGGATCTGGGTGCTACCAATGACCTGACAAAGATACCTGCCCTCACACTCCTCTTTTAGCAGAGCCCGCATGATGGACCTGTTAGTCTGACAGACACGTGTACGCCCATGTCAACATGCTGTGAGAACAAGCATTCATTGGTTAATACCACCGTGTGTGTGTGTGTGTGTGTGTGTGTGTGTGTGTGTGTGTGTGTGTGTGTGTGTGTGTGTGTGTGTGTGTGTGTGTGTGTGTGTGTGTGTGTGTGTGTGTGTGTGTGTGTGTGTGTGTGTGTGTGTGTGTGTGTGTGTGTGTGTGTGTGTGTGTGTGTGGGTGTAAAGCAGTGTCCAGTGCTGGCTCCAAATTTCCTCTGAGGTGATCTGTTATAGTGACAGGGCTGCAGTATTTTTAGATAGAGAGAAAGGACAGATAGTAAAACAAGAAATACAGACAGACAGAGAGAGAGAGAGAGAGACAGAGAGAGAGAGAGAGAGAGAGAGACAGAGAGAGAGACAGAGAGAGAGACAGAGAGAGAGACAGAGAGAGAGAGAGAGACAGAGAGAGAGACAGAGAGAGAGAGAGAGAGAGAGAGAGAGAGAGAGAGAGAGAGAGAGAGAGAGAGAGAGAGACAGAGAGAGAGACAGAGAGAGAGAGAGAGAGAGATACAGTGAGTTGCTTCATACAACGGTACATAGGCCTGAGCTCATGTTCATTTTGGAGGAAAGAATTGAAGAGATGTAAGCACACACAAACACAAACACACAGGCAGACACACACACAAACAAACAAACAAACACACAGACAGACACGCACAAGCATGTAAACACACACACACGCACCCACGCACGCACACACACGATCATTCCTCGAAGTCTACCTTGGACAATTCAACAATTGCAGCCTTTATAAACGGAGGGCAGGAGACAGAACAATAAAACATACTCAAACAAATAGTAGAAGGGGAAGGAGACAGAAAGAGAACAGAGTGAGTGAAAGAGTGTGTGGAGAATGAGTGAGAGTGATATCTTGTGACTGAGAGACAGAAAGAGAGAGATGGATGGATGCATGAATCTGGTCAGGCTGTCCTGCCGGCAGCTGATTGGGTGACATTGGCTGAAGCCTCAAAGTGGATGGAGAAAAGATTTGTGTGTCTGTAACAATCCTCTCTTTTAGCACAATGTGCTCCTCTCTCTCTGGGCCTGTTCCCTGAATCAGCATCAAGCTCCAGTTTCTCTGCTGCTGCCGGCCCCGCTCTGCCGGCAGGACAATAATAGGATATCACTGTGTGTCTGTGCTTGTGTGTTCCTCATGTGCCCGAGTATGGGTATGAGGGTTTTGTGTGGGTATTCTGTGTATCTGTGTGTGTGCGTATCTGTGAGTCTGTGTGTGTGTGTGTTCGCACCCACATACGTACATACCTGCATATACATTTGTGCGTGCATTTGCAAAGACAACTTCAGTTGCACTTTGCATCTGCGTGGTCAGGTCACTCCAACATCTCGTGCAATACGATATTTTTGACTTTCAGAGCAATATTTCGGTCCGCTTTCAGTGAATCTATGATTCTACCGTGACACTGTTAAAGACACAGAACTCCCTGAAATCCCCTAAAACGCTGTCAGAAGAATCCATGTTATTTGGATGGATGCTATGGTTTTCCCTTGATAGATTTGCATAGTACAAAAATAGCAGGCTGAAGAGGTATGGAGTCAAACAGGAAAGGACACTTTAGCAGAGGAGTAACTGACACGGGGTGAGTCACTTTCACACATGCGCACGCACACACAAACTCCTGCACGCATAAACACACACACACACACACACACACACACACACACACACACACACACACACACACACACACACACACACACACACACACACACACACACACACACACACACACACACACACACACACACACACACACACACACACACACACACACACACACACACACACACACACACACACACACACACACACACACACACACACACACACACACACACACACACACACACACACACACACACACTCACATACAAAACATATATACACACACACACAAAGGCACACTTGCGAAATAATTATTTCATGGGCCTTGTCATCGCAGAGTGTGGGTAAGAGTCACAGGGATTTCTGCAACTTGGTTGGCCTTCTGTCTGTCGGTCCATTTGCCTGTGTCCTGATTGGTTCAGCATCTGTTTAAATTTTAGAAATATTTCCACTCCAGGACTTAACTCCATGTATTGTACTATACCCATTCTGTAGTCTATGAGCCGTATTGTCAGGCAGGCCATTCATTCTGTGATTCTGCAGGGTGCACAGTTTCTTTCAGACCCTTGATTTTAGGTCAACTGCATCAAATTACATCCAGAAAGCCCCCAGCTCCCCCCTCTCTCTGTGTCTGTGTCAGAGTTGCCTTGTCAGGATGTGTGAGTGTGTGTGTGTGTTCCTGGCTTGTCCTCCTGTAGCCAGATCACAGAGGACATACTGCCAGGGCCCTCTCCATCCCGCAGTGGCTGTTTATACGTCTGTCCTACCCACATCGATCCCTTCCTGGACAGTCAAAGTGAAAGTGTGTGTGTGTGTGTGTCTGAGAGAAGACAAACAGAGACCGAAGGTTATGTAGGTTCATATAACTTTGCTGTGATATACTTTGTTGTGTGATGTACTGCACACTAGGTGGTATATTCTATCAGTAGATCATGGTCCTTGAGTCTCAACAGAGAATACGAGAGAGAGAGAGAGAGAGAGAGAGAGAGAGAGAGAGAGAGAGAGAGAGAGAGAGAGAGAGAGAGAGAGAGAGAGAGAGAGAGAGAGAGAGAGAGAGAGAGAGAGAGAGTTAAAGAAAGAAACGAGAGGGGGAAATGATACTGCAGGGTTGTGTTGTGCCCAATGCTCACATAAGCAACAACACACACAACATGTGACTTCTCACCACGTGCCAGTCACACTCTTTCTCACCAGCTGTGTATTTTAAAATCACTCCCCATCACACATCTTAGGATTTAGGTAGGAAGCACTTATGCCTGAAATGTGTCAATTCATCTGTGAATTAGTTCAGTACGTACTGTGTTGTGTTAGTTGTTTTCAATAGAGAGCCATGACAATTCTGTTGAGGGTTCATGACATGTCATTTATGATGGGTGGAGGCCAAAAATGCTATATTGTGCTCCATTGCGCTCTCTGTCCCTTACCTGGTTTCGCTGAGAGGTGTGGAAGGACCTTTTGGTTCATGGTTGAGTGATAAGCATCACATGATGCTGGACGGAAGGAAGAACATTCAAACAATAACACTTAACTATGTAATGATTTATTATGCTGGTTGTTAAAATTGAAATGAAATCAAACATGCATATTTTTAAGATTAAATCATGATTTTCCCATTAAGTCATTATTGAAGGAATATCTCCATGACAATATAATATACAGTGCAAAAATCTCCCGCTTTTCTCAAACGTTTCCCATCCTGGTTACTGCACACACCTATCCTAGCATTGCAATGTGCTGTGATAAGAGGTGAGGCAGAGGTGTTGTAGAGATTGGCGTGAGGTGTGGGCCGGTGCATTCCGCTCTGAGGAGGTTAATGAGCGTAGCCACCGGGCCCTCGGCCAAACACTAGCCACCCAGCAACACTAATACTGCTAACACTAGTGTTAGCTAACGCTCTGACAATGAGCCTGACTCTATCAGTTAGCAACCCCGCACTGAGCTCTGGCTAATTATACATCCAGAGAGGGAGGGAGGGAGGGAGCAAGGGAGAAAGAGAGAGGGAGGGAGGGAGGGAGAGGGGGAAAGAGAAGAGGAGGCAGGAGAGTGGGAGAGAAGGAGGAACAGAGAGATAGAGGGGGAGAGAGAACGAGCAAGAGAGAGAGAGAGAGAGGGGGGGGATCACGTGTGTGAAGGAGAGTGTGTAAGAGGGAAAGAAAGTAACAGTCTGTGTGAAAGCAAGGAGAAGAGGAAGAGAAGGGCATTGTAAGTGTGTAAGAGAGAGTCTATGAGAGGGAAAAAGAGAGATATAGTTGTGTGTGTGTGTGTATGAGAGAGAGAGGGGGTAAAGGGAGGGAGGGGTTAGAGAGATCAAGCAAGTGAGAAAGGGAGAGACAGAGAGAGAGAGAGAGAGAAAAGAAAGAGAGAGAGAGAGAGAAAGAGAGCGCACACTCAGAGGGAGAGCTAGCTTGAATTGATTTGAGACGGAGAGTGTAAGAACATAGACGAGTAAAGAGCAAATAGAGTGTGAGACAAGGTGAAAAGGAAAGAACAGAGTGAAGACATTGAGTCGGAGACAGAAAGAGAGAGTGAGAGACAGAGGGGAGGGGAAAGAGAGAGAGGCTAGCAGTATCAAAACTGGATGTTTCTAAGTGCTTTACTGCTGACTGATCCAATGAGCACTCACTCTGTTATTCACCACGCAAAGACACCCAGAGAGGTAGGTAAACCGGGATGCTTCCTCCCCTCCGAGTGTGTGGGTCTGTGAGAGTGTGTGTTTGGGTGTGTGTGGGTGTAGGAGTGAGTGTGAGACATACAGACAGAAATTTAGATGGAAGGGGTAAAATATATGCATAGAGCAGTTTCTTCTTTGAGAATGTGCTGTATCGACTATAATAATTTTCAGAATGTGTGATATTGAAAGAAAGTATGTTAGAAGTGTCTGAGGTATAAAAAAAATGTTTTTTTAAATGTTAGTGTGGGTGAGAAGGAAATACAACATGCATGTGTGCACTGTATATGGTATGGAAGCATGTGTGTACAGTACTTGCATAGCAGTGTGTGTCTAACAGTGTGTGTATCTACACACCAGTGTGTGTGTGTGTGTGTGTGTGTGTGTGTGTGTGTGTGTGTGTGTGTGTGTGTGTGTGTGTGTGTGTGTGTGTGTGTGTGTGTGTGTGTGTGTGTGTGTGTGTGTGTGTGTGTGTGTGTGTGTGTGTAGAGGGATAGAGAGGTGTAGGTTCCAGTAGGTTCACCATTCAGCCTGCCTGCAGATCTGGGCTCAGAATTAGAGCAGTGGGCTGAAATAGACCCAGTCCAGAGATAGCCAGGGGCCATAGTCACAGAGTGGGCACATATGACGGTGGGCGGGGGGGGGGGGTGATTGAATAAAGAGAAAGCACTGCATTAAGAATTCATAAATGTATCATTCTTATAGGCTACATTGATATTTGTTTTTCATCATTTTTATCTGGCGTTAGGCTTTAGGGCTTAACTGTTCGTGTGCCAAATACACAGCACTTGCCAAATGGCAAATGCTTTTGGGAACTTGAGGCAGAAAAAGTTAGGCAGAAAAGTTGGGCAAAAAGGACAAGTTTAATTGAGTAAGAGAAAAGCTGTGGAATGGAGAGTTGAAAGTAAAAGAGAAGGGAGGGCCAGAACAGTAGCCTTGTTTTTGGGAAAGATCTTATGTGTGATGATTGTGAGGCGCTAGACAAATTTGACAGTCACAAGACGGGGATTTCAAAAATGGCACGTCAAGGGAACTGTGCTGTTCAGATGGGTTAAATGGAACAGTAGGCCTAAATGAAATATGAACACTGACTGTAGATCTATAACCTCTCACATGAACTTTCAACATTTAGATAATACAGCGTTTGACCTTTCCATTGTGTTAAACAACAGATGATTGGTTGATTTCCATTTTTTCTTTGTATACGTTTTTTTACAAGATGATTGATAATAAAAGAATATTGTTAATCCCTTTGAGTATCTCACTGCGCCCTCGTATGCCATGTCTTGAAATATGCAGACATGCAGAAATGTAATACTTCTGACAGCCAACTTTCTAACTCCATCCATAACTGTTGGACTTCATAACATTCCCAGAAAGCATGGATTATTGAGTCATTGTTAGTTTTACACTTACGTTCCAACATTCCCTCCATCTTGTGCCAATATCAGTTCTTTTTAAGTCTTGGTTCCAATCATTTATTAACAGTTTTCAGCTGTGCTAACATAATTTCACAAGGGTTTTCTAATGATCAATTAGACTTTTAAAATGATTAACTTGGATTAGCTAACACGACGTGCCATTGGAACACAGGCGTGATGGTTTCTGATAATGGGCCCCTGTACGCCAATGTAGATATTCCATTAAAAAATCTGCAGTTTCCAGTTACAACAGTCATTTACAACATTAACAATGTCTACACTGTATCCCTGATTAATTTTAAGTTATTTTAATGATCAAATAAGTAGCTTTTCTTTAAAAAAACAAGGACATTTCTAAGTGACCCCAAACTTTTGAATGGTCGTGTATATGGAGGGTACGGGGCAACAGAAGACGAACGTCAGAGAGGTTAAGGATCTTGGAGATGGGGAAAGAGCTGATAAAACAGGGGGACAGTTTGCAAGACTCTACCCGGAGGGGCAGGTCAGGATTGGATTGCCATACCCTCTGCCCGAGACAATAACGGGAGCCGGTGTCTGGTGGTGGTCCGCCTGTTGTCGATACCTGGAGGTGGTCTTGAGAAGAGCCGACCGAGCTCTCTTCCAGGTATGGTGACAGTGGCAGATGAACATCTGGGCCGAGGGTAAGCTGACCTCTTCCTCTTGCTCCGGGAATAGCGGGGGCTGATATCCCAACGAGCGAGACCAATGGCTGAGCAAGGGAGGGTGTTGCGGCCATATTCTACCCACATGAAATTCTGGCTCAAGGTGGTGGGATTGGTGGAGACCAGGCAGCAAATAGTTGTCTCCATGTCCTGATTGGCTCGCTCTGGATGGCCGTAAGACTGGCGGTGGAACCCAGAGGACAAGCTGGCCAATGACCCAATGAGCGTGAAGAACGCCTTCCAGAACGTGGACGAGAACTGAGACTCCCGTCAGAGACCATGTCCACCTGAAGTCCATGGATCCGGTAGATGTGCTGCACCATCAGCTGGGCCAACTCCTTGGCTGAGGGTAGCTTGGGCAAAGGGATGAAGTGGGAGGCTTTGGAAAACCAGTCCACAAGGGGAAACCAGTGACGAAGTCCAGGGATATGTGTGACCAGGGACGGTGAGGGACGGGAAGGGGTTGAAGGAAGCGAGCTGGAGCTTGCCGAGGAGTCTTATTCTGGGCACACACGGTGCACAAATGCGGAGACATCAGGAACCAAGGTTGGCCACCAAAAATGTTGTCGTACAAAGGCCAGGGTCTGACAGGAGCCAGGATGGAAGGCCCGTTGAGAGGAATGAGCCCATTCCAGAACCGAGGAACAGGCAGAGTCCAGGACAAACATCCGGTCATCCGGGGCCCCTCTGGCTAACCGGATGTTGTAATTCCTTTCCATGGGGTCGAGACGATAGGAGAGGAATGCGCAAGGATGCAGCTTTTGATCTTGGGCCGAACACTGGGACAGGACAGCCCCCACTCTGACGTACGGGAAGGCTCTGGATGGAATAGTATGGGGGCGGTAATGAATTGGTGTTTGAGGTCCAAGAACACCTGGTCTGCAGCTATAGACCACTTAAACAGGACCTTGGGACATTTAAGTGCTGACAGGGGGGGAAACCCGCGTACTGTAGCTCCAGATGAACCAGCAGTAGATATTGGCGAACCCCAGGAAGCACTGCAGCTGAACACTGGAGGTGGGTTGCGGCCAATCCACCACCACACTCACCTTTTAAGGATACATCTGGATGTTGCCTGCAGCAGGATGGAGATGGTGGAGGGATGTAATTTGCATATTTCCGCTTTGACATATAGCTGGTTCTCCAGAAGACCCTAGAGGACTTGTCTGACATGGAGGACATGTTCTTGAGCTGAGTGAGAAAACCCGAGGATGTTATCAATGTAGACAAAAACGAAACAGTTCAACATGTTCCCGGAGAACATTGTTTAGGAGTGATGGTCAGTCCAAAAGGCATCACCAGGTATTAGTAGTGGCCTCTAGCCATGGTAAAGGCAGTCTTCCACTCATCCCATTCCCGCATCTGTACCATATGATAGGTTTTCCGGAGGTCAAACTTGGAGAAGATGGTAGCCCCCTGGAGAGACTCGAAAGCCGAGGCAATGAGTGGGAGCAGGAAACATTTTTTAACCATGATGTCATTCAGGCCCCGGTAGTCAAAACATGGACGCAGGGTTTTGTTGTTCTTCTTCACAAAGCAGAACCCTGCGCCGGCATGGGAGGCAGAAGGATGGATACCCTCTGCAGCCAGGGAGTCCTCAATATACATCTCCATCGCCTTGGTCTCCAGACCTGACAGGGAATAAAGCCGCCCCCGGGGTGGTGTAATGCCAAGGAGAAGGTCGATGGCAGCAGTCATAGGGCCGATGGAAGGAAGCGCGGTGGCACTGGCCTTGCTGAAAACCTCATAGAGGTCCTGTTACTCCACAGGAACGGCAGAGAGGTCCAGGGCTTTTCCCAAGCCCGCAGGAAGATGTCCCGGGGCAGGCAGCTCCGACTTCAGGTAATACTCATGGCAAAATGGGTGCCAACCCAGGTTTGAACCAGTAGCCCAGTCAATCAGGGAACTGTGTCTCTGGAGCCAGGAAAACCCCAAAACCACGGGTGCATGAGGAGATTCAATGAGCAGGAACTGCATATTCTCCCTGTGACTACCCAACACTCTCAGGTTAATGACCCAGGATTTGACACAGATGCAGACATGATAGGTGGATAGTACAGTTCTCAGATTATTTATTGGAATCAAGGGGCAGGCAAAGGGCAGGTTGAGGTCAGGCAGACGTTCATGATCAGGTCAGAGTCAGGCAGGTACAGGATGGCAGGCAGGCTCGGGTTCAGGCCAGGCAGAGGTTCATAATCGGGTTAGAGTCAGGCAGGTACTGGATGGAAGAGACTCAGAACTAGAGAAACAGGAAGGCGGGAAAGAACGCTGGTAAGACCTGACAAGACAAGATGAACTGGCAATAGACAAACAGAGAACACAGGTTTAAATACACAGGGGATAATGGGAAGATGTGTGACACCTGGAAGAGTGGAGACAAGCACAAAGACAGGTGAAACATATCAGGGTGTGCCAAATTATAGACAAGTTGACTAACAAATAGTCTACAAAAATGTCAGAAATTATAAGCAGAAACATATATTCCTATCTAAATTAGGTTGGCACAGACAGAGAGGAGGAACATATGGGTGTCAGCAGTCAAACAGATGGGGTAGATACCCCCATGCAGAGGGCAGATATGGGAAAGGGGGAGTGTTAGATACAGACTGTAAATGTGGTGGTGGCGTTGGACGTTGGGGTTAAAGGACAGACAGAAAGCACGGTTCTGTATTCAAGGATCAAATTGAAATTCTCACAAGAGCAGTCCCTTTAGACCAATACAAAGTGCAGGACAAATACAGATAATCGGACAAATAGACTCCAATCTATCATGAATAAAAGGAGTAAGCTAGACTGTCTGGGTTGGGTCCATTCATACCTGTAACAGAGGAAATATTATTGTGGCTATACCATTTGAAAAAATGTAAGCAGTTAGACAATGCATTTTTAGACAGTGCATTTTTTAAGAAGAGATGGGAACTTGATTTGTGTGTTGCTATAGTCTGAGATTGATCTCAATAGTGGGTTCACTTTGAAAGGAGTTGACGAGCATACACCTAGACGTGCCCTTGCATGTGTGTGCGCACTTGCGTCCGTATATATGAGTGTGTGCTATAACACTGCGTGGAAGTGAGTGTTTTTTTTGGGGGGGGGGGGGGGGGGGGTACAGCACTCCCTGTTTCTCTGCCCACTGCGTGATGTCTAGTTATAGCACTATGGTGAAGGAGGAAATGCTCATACATGCATGATTATAGCTCTTTCTGCTTCCACGGGAGGACTCCAGCCACTGCAGCTCACATACTCAAACCTCTTTCAATTACACGGTGTGTTTCTTGGTACCCCAAAGTCAGTTTAAATTTCCATTACCAAGTATTGCACTCTAACATGTAGTCCAACAATTTCCTTCCCTCCTGGACTGACTGTTGAAGATGATTGGAATACTACAAGTAGAAGTTAATCCACAGTGAGAAAAACACTACATTGACCTTAAATCAGTGTCTATGGTTAAACTTCAACCCTTCCAGTCTGAAATAGAGAGTTTACTGAATGTTCATCTGGTGTCAGACATATAGCTGTCTCACAGTAATATTCCAGAGCTAGGAGATACTGTATATCATATTATAACGTAAGAGTATGCATGGTCAGCATCTATTAGTCTGTTACGCGTATATGAATCGATTGTACTTTCAACCGTTTCAATGTTGTTTTTGGTGTCGGATTCGCCCTTGCCTTTGAAAGGACTAGGCAAAGTTGGGCACTTCTTTGTTACTGTGTGTTTTTCTGAATGTCCATCCGGGTGTGTATGTGTGAGTGTGTGCATAAGTGCGTAAGTGCGAGTGTGTGTGTGTGTTTGCATGCGTGCGTTAGGTTCGGCAGGGTGGGCTGGTATCAGTTCACACATGTAGATTTGTTGTGTTAGGCCTTTTGTTTTCATTTGAAGTTGTAGTCTCCTGTCTCAATCCTCTGAGATGAAGCCGGAATGGCGTCTGACTCCCATTGTGCCTGTCAGTCGCATTCACTGTCACTCAAACACATGTCCTCATTGGGAAACTGAGTACCTACCTGGCACTGCCTGCTGACTCCTTCTCTGTGACAGTTTACATGACGATCCTAATTTGAATGGTAAGGTCAGAAGCTTAAAGAGCACAGTATCGCCTAAGAACCCACCAGGGTTCATTCCGAAAGCTAAAGGGATAATATAAACCGTGTTTGTCGTCAACACCATGTGTGTGAGTGTGTGGGGGATGCTGAAGAGTGAGTACATCTCTGAATGAGAATGAACTCACTCTCCCTCTTCTAGACACACACACACACACACACAGACACACACACACACACACACACACATGAGCATGCACAGACGCATAAACAAACACACACACACACATTCCTAATTGAAACTCATGAAAGATAATTGGAAATGGAATGTCAGTGTACTTCTTGAATTGACTGGCCTCTTGTTTGGGACTGACTGGTTGCTGGCCCTTTAAGAGGTCTATTTTTACAGGGGTACAGTCATGCATGGAGCAAGGCACAGCTGAGAGAGGAGGCATGGAGAGGCCGTTGGAGAGTCTTTCTCTGACTCACAAATGTGACTCTCTACAACACATGGGCTACTAGTGTATTATTGTTATTGTGTGTGTGTGACCGTGCGTGTTTGTGTGTGTGTGCATAGGTGCATGTGCAGGGTTGAGTAGGTTACTTTCTAAATATAATCAGTTATAGTTACCTGTCCAAAATTGTAATCAGTCCTGTAACTTTTTGATTACCTGACTCAGTAACATAATCTGATTACATTCAGTTACTTTTAGATTACTTTCCTCTTTAAGCGGCATTAGAAGAAGACAAATGTATGTTACCAATTGAACGACATCTATTGCAGGATAAATCAATGTTAAAGTTTACATAGCTGGCCATATCTGGATGTTAAATTTTACATTATGGGTTGGTTAAGTAGGCTTCTTCTAACCCATGTGCTCTTACTACATACAATAATATGATTACATGATATCTTTACATTAAAAGCAAAGTCTATCATAATTTCAGTCATTCCAATAAATGATATACCCCTTGATCTTGCTGTGCTTCTACACCTGCATTGCTTGCTGTTTGGGGTTTTAGGCTGGGTTTCTGTACAGCAGTTTGAGATATCAGCTGATGTACGAAGGGCTATATAAATAAATCTGATTTGATTTGATTTGATCTTCAAAAATAGATCTTGGAAAGATGGAAATATAGATTAGCCTAATTGTTTAACCTGAGCATAATCCCAAAACGAAGGACTTATTAGCTATCCCTACTCTATTTATGATTTTGTTGTCATGGAGGACTGATTGGACTCATTGATTCAAGTTGAAAAATAAATGCTGCAGGAATGGCATGCTTTAAACACTACTGAAAAGTGCTACTTACATCTGAAAAATGAATGATATATGCTGCATTTGATACAGGCCTACTTTTTTTGTTTTTTGTTTTTATTACTTTGATATCTTGATAATATGCAGCTGTTTAAAGGGCAAACCACAGACGAAATAATAACAAAACGATCGCCCCGCCTCTGTTTCGGTTAAAAGCTGAGGGATGGGCCTGGAGAAATGTAACCACTCTTAGATTAATAGACAGAGCTATGGATGTAAGGACTGACCATCCATGATATCACAATTATTGTTTTAACCGTGTTACGAGGGAACACAGTGTTTGTTTACATTGAAAATATTTACAAACATTGGAGAAAAACCATTTTAGGTTCTCATGAAGTGTGCCAGTTCAAGAATCAGTTGAAGTCAGAAGTTTACATACACTTAGGTTGGAGTCATTAAAACTAGTTTTTCAACCACTCCACAAATGTATTGTTATTAACAAACTATAGTTTTGGCAAGTCGGTTAGGACATCTACTTTGTGCATGACACAAGTCATTTTTCCAACAATTGTTCACAGACAGATTATTTCACTTATAATTCACTGTATCACAATCCCAGCGGGTCAGAAGTTTACATACACTAAGTTGACTGTGACTTTAAACAGCTTGGAAAATTCCAGAAAATAATGCCATGGCTTTAGAAGCCTCTGATAGGCTAATTGACATAATTTGAGTGAATTGGAGGTGTACCTGTGGATGTATGTCAAGACCTCATGGGAAAATCTAAATAATTCAGCCAAGACCTCAGAACAAAATGTAGACCTCCACAAGTCTGGTTCATCCTTGGGAGCAATTTCCAAATGCCTGCAGGTACCACGTTCATCTGTACAAACAATAGTATGCAAGTATAAACACCATGGGACCACGCAGCCGCCATACTTCTCAGGAAGGAGACGCGTTCTGTCTCCTAGAGATGAACGTATTTTGGTGCGAACAGTGCAAATCAATCCAAGAACAACAGCAAAGGAACGTTTGACCCAAGTTAAACAATTTAAAGGCAATACTACCAAATACTAATTGAGTGCATGTAAACTTCTGACCCACTGGGAATGTGATGAAAGAAATAAAAGCTGAAATAAATCATTCTCTCTACTATTATTCTGACATTTCACATTCTTAAAACAAAGTGGTGATCCTAACATACCTAAGAGAGGGATTTTTTACTAGGATGAAATATCAGGAATTGTGAAAAACTGAGTTTAAATGTATTTAAATGTATTTGGCTAAGGTGTATGTAAACTTCTGACTTCAAAAGTTAGGACACACCTACTCATTCAAGGGTTAATCTTTATTTTTATTATTTTCTACATTGTACAATAATAGTAAAGAAATCACAACTATGAAATAACACAAATGGAATCATGTAGTAACCAAAAAAGAGTTAAAGAAATACAAATATATTTTGGATGCCTTGATGACAGGTTTTGCATAATTTTGGCATTCTCTCAACGAGCTTCAAATGGAATGCTTTTCCAAATGGAATGCTTTTCATTTGGGTTGAGGTAGGGTGATTGTGGAGGCCAGGTCATCTGATGCAGCACTCCGTCACTCTCCTTCTTGGTCAAATAGCCCTTACACATCATGGAGTTGTGCTAGGTCATTGTCCTATTGAAAAACAAATGATAGTAATGCCTCTCTCTAATGTCAACATGACGTCTGCTGTTTCGGTCAGTTATTACTGTTTTATTTCACTGTAGAGCCCCTACTCCAGCTCAACATGCCTTAGATAGCTCTTTTGTCACACAAACCACACATGGGGAAACCTCACCTGGCTTAACTGGTGTCTCCAGAGATGTAAGCTCCCTCATTGTCACTCGATGCCTGGGCTTACCCCCACTGTACTCACATCCCACCATGCCCTTGTCTGTACATTATGCCCTGAATCTATTCTACCATGCCCAGAAATCAGTGAATATCCCATTCACTGCTCAATAGGGACGCATAGGAACGCAGAGGTTTCTAAATAAGAGTCCCTTCCTGATTGGATTTTTCTCAGGCTTTCGCCTGCAATATCAGTTCTGTTATACTCACAGACAATATTCTTACAGTTTTGGAAACTTTAGAGTGTTTTCTATCCCAAGCCGTCAATTATATGCATATTCTAGAATCTTGTCCTGATAAAATAGCCCGTTTTCTTTGGGAACGTTATTTTTCCAAAAATGAAAATAGTGCCCCCTAGTTTCAAGTGGTTAAATAAGAATTTCCCATTAAAACAATGTAGAACTAAGAACAAATATAGTCCTTGGTTAACTCCAGACATGACTGCCCTTGACCAGCACAAAAACATCCTGCGGCGTACTGCATTAGCATCGAACAGCCCCCGTGATATTCAACTTTTCAGGGAAGTGAGGAACCAAAAAGTTAGGAAAGCTAGCTTTTTCAAACAGAAATTCGCATCCTGTGGCACTAATTCCAAACAGTTTTGGGACACTGTAAAGTCCATGCAGAATAAGAGCACCTCCTCCCAGCTGCCCACTGCACTGAGGCTAGGAAACACTCTCACCTCCGATAAATCTACGATAATCGAGAATTTCAAAAAGCATTTTTCCACGGCTGGCCATGCTTTCCACCTGGCTATCCCTACCCTGGTCAACAGCTCTGCACCCCCTGCAGCAACTTGCCCAAGCTCCCCCTGCTTCTCCTTTACCCAAATCCAGGTAGATTATGTTCTGAACGAGCTGCATTATCTGGATCCCTACAAATCAGCTGGGCTAGACAATCTGGACCCTCTTTTTCTAAAATTATCAGCCGAAATTGCTTCAACCCCTATTACTAGCCTGTTCAACCTCTCTTTTGTATCGTCTGAGATCCCCAAAGATTGGAAAGTTGCCGCGATCTTCCCCCTCATCAAAGGGAGTGACACTCTAGACACAAACTGTCTTCGAAAGCCAAGTTAACAAACAGATCACCGACCATTTTAATTCCGACTTTATAATATAATAATAATATATGCCATTTAGCAGACGCTTTTATCCAAAGCGACTTACAGTCATGTGTGCATACATTCTACATATGGGTGGTCCCGGGGATCGAACCCACTACCCTGGTTTGCTCTACCTTCTGAGCTACAGAAGGACTTTACCTTCTCCACTATGCAATCTGGTTTCCGAGCTGGTCACGGGTGCACATCAACCACGCTCATGTTCCTAAAGGATATCATAACTGCCATCGATAAGAGACAATACTGTGCAGCTGTTTTCATTGACCTGGCCAAGGCTTTCGACTCTGTCAATCACCGCATTCTTATCGGCAGACTCAATAGCCTTCGTTTCTCAAATGACTGCCTCGCCTGGTACACCAACTACTTCTCAGATAGAGTTCAGTGTGTCAAATCGGAGCGCCTGTTGTCCGGATCTCGGGCAGTCTCTATGGGGGTGCCACAGGGTTCAATTCTCGGGCTGACTCTTTTCTCTGTATATGTCAATGATGTCGCTCTTGCTGCTGGCGATTCTCTGATCCACCTCTATGCAGTCAACACCATTCTGCATACATCTGGCCCTTCCTTGGACACTGTGTTAACAAACCTCCAAACGAGCTTCAATGCCATACAACACTCCTTCCGTGGCCTCCAACTACTCTTAAATGCTAGTAAAACTAAATGCATGCTCTTCAACCAATTGCTGCCCGCACTTGCCTGCCTAGTATCACTACTCTGGACGGTTCTGACTCAGACTATGTGGATAACTACAAATACCTAGGTGTCTGGTTAGACTGTAAACTCTCCTTCCAGACTCACATTAAGCATCTCCAATCCAAAATTAAATCTAGAATTGGTCTCCTCTTTCACAACAAAGCCTCCTTCACTCATGCCGCCAAACACACCCTCGTAAAACTGACTATCCTACCGATCCTTAACTTCGGCGATGTCATTTACAAAATAGCCTCCAACACTCTACTCAGCAAATTGGATGTAGTCTATCACAGTGCCATCTGTTTTCACCCACCACTACCCACCACTGCGACGTGTATGCTCTCGTTGGCTGGCCCTTGCTACATATTTGTCACCAAACCCACTGGCTCCAGGTTATCTATAAGTCTTTGCTAGGTAAAGTTCCGCCTTATCTCAGCTCACTGGTCCCCATAGCAACACCCACCCGTAGCACACGTTACAGCAGGTATTTTTCACTGGTCATCCCTAAAGCCAACACCTACTTTGGCCGCTTTTCCTTCCATTCCTCTGCTGCCAATGACTGGAATGAATTGCAAAAATCACGGAATCTGGAGACTTATATCTCCCTCACTAACTTTAAGCATCAGTTGTCAGAGCAGCTTATCGATCACTGTACCTATACACAGCCCATCTGTAAATAGCACACCCAACTACCTCATCCCCATATTGTTTTTGTTTTTCTAAACTCTTTTGCTCCACAGTATC
Organism: Oncorhynchus gorbuscha; assembly: GCF_021184085.1. NCBI lineage: Eukaryota > Metazoa > Chordata > Actinopteri > Salmoniformes > Salmonidae > Oncorhynchus > Oncorhynchus gorbuscha. The sequence continues at coordinate 64,873,712 of NC_060175.1, read as the reverse complement.
TCTACATGCACATCATCATCTGCACATCTATCACCACAGTGTTAATTGCTAAAATGTAATTACTTTGACACCATGGCCTATTTATTGCCTTACCCCCCTAATCTTACTATATTTGCACACACTGTACATAGATTTTCCTATTGTGTTATTGACTGTACGTTTGCTTATCCCATGTGTAACTGCTTTGCTTTATCTTGACCAGGTTGCTGTTGTAAATGAGAACTTGTTCTCAACTGGCCTACCTAGTTAAATTAAGATGAAATACAAATAAAAGTTAAAAAATGTAATACAAGTCCCAGCAAGCACAAACCAGATGGGATGGTGTATGCTATGCTGGTTAAGTGTGCCTTGAATTCTAAATAAATCACAGACAGTGTCACAAGCAAATTACCCCACACAGTGAACTTACAGTACTGTACGTGTGGTATGCCCATTGGCTCTCATATACAGTAACCAAAAAACACATACACACACTCAAACACATTACATCTCTGTACAATGGATTAAAGTGAGCAAAAATAAACCAATCTCTGCTTTTTGTGTTGAGTCCTCCGACTCTTTTCTGCCTTGATTTAGTCCTTTTGGAAGTTTTTTGGGGTAAATCTTTCACATTCATTCTCTCTGCACAAATGTACACACAGGCATACATACAGTACACCCACTGCAAAATTACTTATAAATCCTCAATATGTGGGCCTAAAATACCCATCTGCCTTATGCAATCTGCATGTTACATAATGCCTGTCATTATCACAGGGCTCCTTCACACCCTGCCATGCCTCTCCACCTACATTGATAGTATACGCACACGCACACGCACATTGATTAATACACACACCCGCACACTGCTTCATAAATACACACACACACACACACACGCACGCACGCACGCACGCACGCACGCACACACGCACACACACACACACACACACACACACACACACACACACACACACACACACACACACACACACACACACACACACACACACACACACACACACACACACACACACGCATATGCAGGTAAAAGTAACACATTCACATGCAGACATAAAGGAAACAACACAGAGACACCTCCTTCCCCCTGAGTTGACAGTCATTACACTCCAGCACTCTCAATATCTCTCTTTCTCTAGTTGTTAGGGAGCACACTCAAGCAGAAAGAGCAAGAGAGAGAAAGTAAGAGGGAGAGAGATGGGCAGAGAGGTGGAGAGAGACACAGATGTAGAGAGAGATGGGTAGAGAGGTGGAGAGAGACACAGATGTAGAGAGAGATGGGCAGAGAGGTGGAGAGAGACACAAATGTAGAGAGAGATGGGTAGAGAGGTGGAGAGAGACACAGATGTAGAGAGAGATGGGCAGAGAGGTGGACAGAGACACAGATGTAGAGAGAGATGGGCAGAGAGGTGGAGAGAGACACAGATGTAGAGAGAGATGGGCATAGAGGTGGAGAGAGACACAGATGTAGAGAGAGATGGGCAGAGAGGTGGAGAGAGACACAGATGTAGAGAGAGATGGGTAGAGAGGTGGAGAGAGACACAGATGTAGAGAGAGATGGGCAGAGATGTATGTAGGGAAAAGGGAAGAGCTAAAGGACTCCCATTACACCCTTTCACACCAAACGCAGGTGAAAATACAGGGCAGTAGAACTGGTTTCTATGTTTGTTTGTGTGTGTGTGTGTGTGTGTGTGTGTGTGTGTGTGTGTGTGTGTGTGTGTGTGTGTGTGTGTGTGTGTGTGTGTGTGTGTGTGTGTGTGTGTGTGTGTGTGTGTGTGTGTGTGTGTGTGTGTGTGTGTGTGTGTGTGTGTGTGTGTGTGTTTAGTGATGCGCGGGTCAGTTGTTTATGTTTACTTGCTAAGGTGAAAAGCTGAGCCCCACACCTGACCCTAACCCGCAAATATAGAACATGCACTGTACAGTCAGAGATGGTGGTGATATTTTGTGTTTCTACTTATATTATCTGACATTTTGGCAGGATATTTGTTAGTCAACTTACATTCAGCTTTTCTTCGACCATTTCTTGTTGCCCTAGAAGACTAATTAAACCCTTTCTCACCAGAATAATGGAAGAAATTGATAAAATGAATGCTTCAATCTAGTTGACATTGGTTGAGTGTGTTTTCCTTTTCCTCTTTCATCTCTGCTTATCTCAGCGAAGACGTTTAGGGACCGGGGAGAAAACGCAATAAAAAAAACTACGGGAAAGATTTTCTGTGCAACATTTTCTAATGACATCAGTTTGACAGGTTTTAAGGAAATTAAAAGCTGCTAAAACGAGTTTGTTTTGGATGCATATTATATCCGGTTGAAATACTATCAGCTTTAATGCTGGTAAAGATAGCAGCTTTACAGACGGTCCTTAACTGCACATTCATTTTTTCAAGATGCTGAAATAAATAAATCATATTTCTCCACTCCTGTTCCTGAGTCAAAATATACATCTGATGTTTTATTTTACTGCAAGAAATGGTTAATTCTGCCACTTCACCAAATCTTCAATTTTCTGGCCCTTCCTTCTATACATTTTTCAACTCTTAATTTTTTCATGTTATTTAATTCAACTCCGACATGGTCCTTTTTGCCTCAGTGGATCGACATTACATTTTTCTCCCCATGTTCCCAAAATAATTTGTCAATTGACGCCAAGTTAGGTCTTAAAGCTTAGGCTTACGCACTAAAGCAATACACAAATAATGAAAGAAGAACCTGAATGTAGCCTATAGATATGAATTGTACAATAATTATACAATTATGGATTTTTAATGCATTGTTTTCTCTTTATTCAAGCCGCACGTCTTTCATCCACACAGTATTTCATGACCCTAACACCGCGGGGACTACATGTTATGAGTCAACCTTGTGTGTGTGTGTGTGTGTGTGTGTGTGTGTGTGTGTGTGTGTGTGTGTGTGTGTGTGTGTGTGTGTGTGTGTGTGTGTGTGTGTGTGTGTGTGTGTGTGTGTGTGTGTGTGTGTGTGTGTGTGTGTGTGTGTGTGTGTGTGTGTGTGTGTGTGTGCGTGCGTGCGTGTGCGTGTGTGTGTGAATGTGTATGTGTGTGTAAATCATGCATGTGCGTGTGTGTGTTTGCGTCAATGAGTGTTTTTTGCGTCAGCGTGTGTGAATGTGAGTCTCCCTAGTTCTGTGTGGGTCCTATCCTAAACCCTGGGAGAGGATAAGCACATTCAGTGATCAACAGGGCAGCAAAGTGATAGTGGGGGCTGCTCACTACTTCAATAGTAAAGATGAAAACCACACAGCACTGCAACACACAACTACACTACCGTTTTCTTCAGTTTCCTGGACCTGAGCTGACGGCTCACTCATTGGCACAGATCCAGGATCAGCTTCACCTCCCCAAGTTCTATCCTTAGCTCCAAACAGCTACAGGTGTGCCCGTGCATGTGTGCGATAACAACAGTCAGCGTAAGACATATGACTCAGACAGGAGACAAGAGTAGAGCAATGTTGGCCTCCTCCGCCATGCTGAGTCTATAGCAGGGGTCCTGACCTCTCACCTCTGCCTCCTACCATACTCCCACACCACATCCACTGGTGAGGCCCTGCTGATTCCCTTTCTCCTCACATAGAGAGACAACACACACACACAATGAAAATCATGCAGAAATCATGCGCATGCTCACACACAGTACGTATACACACAGGTACGAGAGAGAGAGAGAGAGAGAGAGAGAGAGAGAGAGAGAGAGAGAGAGAGAGAGAGAGAGAGAGAGAGAGAGAGAGAGAGAGAGAGAGAGAGAGAGAGAGAGAGAGAGAGAGAGAGAGAGAGGTAGCAATTTCAGACATAATTGAGAGTATGTTACCCGAAGAAGAAAAAACTGTCAAGATGACCCCCTTTCATTCAGTCTTGCATTTTTTTTAAATGTAGGTCTTGCTAGCATACGCCTTTTTCTACATCCAGTTGTGCAGGTGAGAGTAGGGGTGTGCAGATGTGGGTGGGGATATATTTTAATAAATCTATTGAATATACACCATAACAAAGAAACTTAAACATAATTAACATCATTTTTAAACATAATACTGTAGGTCTGTTCATTGAATTTAAAGTACAGGGATTGTTTCCCTCTTCACCTATCAGATGTATAACATTTTAGAAAGCAGGTAAAAAGAAGACGGTATTGGAAAGTTGGCGGAATTTTGACTCGGTATAAAACGCACAAGAGAGAGAGAGAGACAGAGACAGAGAGAGACAGAGACAGAGAGATGGAGAGAGAGAGATGGAGAGAGAGAACACGAGAGAGAGACAGAGAGAGAGACAGAGAGAGATGGAGAGAGAGAACACGAGAGAGAGACAGAGAGAGAGACAGAGAGAGATGGGGAGAGAGAACACGAGAGAGAGACAGAGAGAGAGACAGAGAGAGATGGAGAGAGAGAACACGAGAGAGAGAACGCGAGAGAAAGACAGAGAGAGAGAGAGACAGAGACAGAGAGAGATGGGGAGAGAGAACACGAGAGAGAGACAGAGAGAGAGAGAGACAGAGAGAGATGGAGAGAGAGAACACGAGAGAGAGAACGCGAGAGAGAGACAGAGACAGAGACCGAGAGAGATGGAGAGAGAGAACACGAGAGAGAGACAGAGAGAGAGAGCAAGACAGAGAGAGATGGGGAGAGAGAACGCGAGAGAGAGACAGAGAGAGCGACAGAGAGAGATGGAGAGAGAGAACGCGAGAGAGAGACAGAGAGAGAGCGACAGAGAGAGATGGAGAGAGAGAATGCGAGAGAGAGAAAGAGAGCGACAGAGAGAGATGGAGAGAGAGAACGCGAGAGAGAGAGACAGAGAGAGAGAGAGCGACAGAGAGAAATGGAGAGAGAACGCGAGAGAGAGAGACATCGAGAGAGAGAGAGCGACAGAGAGACTGAGAGAGACGGAGAGACAGAAAGACAGAGAGAGACTGACAGAGACAGAGAGAGACAGAGATGTGGCCTGAGTGTATCATCTGGGCTTATGTACTTTACGTGAACTTTCTTTATCGAGGTCTTTTAAAATCTCAGAGAGGGTTCTAGTTGGCTCTGCTAAAACAACACCATTGAAGTTACTTTGTATTTTGGTTGAATCAAACTTTGACTGGGTGTCAAAGGTGATTGACGTTTGTAATATAGGTCTCATATTAAATATGAAAATAGTTTTAATATTATGTAATTGTTCAAGAGAACGAGGAGATGTATATATTATGTAATGTGGTGGATGTAGGTGGATGTGTATATGTGTCTGAGTAATCACAGTGTACAGTATCACCCCATCTCCTGATATAGCTGTCAAGGTGTTAGTGTGTAACACTGACCACAGCACACCTGACTGCTCCAGATAATTGCTGCTATTCCAGGTGACTACGGAAATCAACACATTACACTTTCTGTTCCTGAACTGCTGTAACCTTGGTGATGACGGGCTCTTCGCGGGCTCTGGTCTCCATGGTGATAGACAGAACCATACGGTATGTTTGACTGTTACTGACAGTTTGTTACCATAGCTATTTGGAGAAAACACTGATCATCCCTGGCCAGAAGTCTCTCTCTCTCTCTCTCTCTCTCTCTCTCTCTCTCTCTCCCTCTCTCTCTCGCTCTTTCTATCTCTCTCTCTTTCTTCGTCCCCTCTCTCTGGCTCTATCACTTCCCTTTTCCTTCCTCTCCACTCTTTCTCTTTATATATCTCCCTACCTTCCTCCCTCTTCTCCCTCTCCCTCTCACCAGCAACCATTCATGTCCCTTCCTCCCTTCCTCCCTCTCTCTCTCTTTCTACCCACCTCTTCTACTCTCACCCTCCCTCTCTCTGTCTCCCTGGTAAGCGGGTCACTGATCTCATAGCGCAGGAGTTCTGCTCACACCAGGTGCTCTGAGCTTGGCTAATCTAGTCGGATTTGACTGCTGTTTGCGTGTGTCACAGAACCGCATGGGGGGTTACAGCTTGCTAGAGGGTGCTGGTACAGTTTGACATGGAACACATAGCCTATAGGCCTAAGTGCAAATAATGAGCATCTCTGGATACTATCCTGTGGTGATGCGGTTATTTGCATGAGTAATGCATCTCAATTAACATCGAATCAAATGTTATTCGTCGCCGAATTAAACAGGTGTAGACCTTAACGTGAAATACTTACTTACGAGTCCTTAACCAAGAATGCAGAGTTTTAAAAAGTTGAAAAAATCTGCTTAAGAAACTAAACGAAAAATAGTGACACGATAAAATAACAATAACAAAGCTATGCACAAGGGGGGGTCGGTACCAAGTCAATGTGCAGGGGTACAGGTTAGTCGTGGTAATTGAGGTAATATGTACGTACATGTTGGTAGGGTTGAAGTGATTATGCATAGATAATAAACAGAGAGCAGCAGCAGCGTATGTGAAGAGTGTGAAGGTGTGTGTGTGTGTGTGTGTGTGTGTGTGTGTGTGTGTGTGTGTGTGTGTGTGTGTGTGTGTGTGTGTGTGTGTGTGTGTGTGTGTGTGTGTGTGTGTGTGTGTGTGTGTGTGTGTGTGTGTGTGTGTGTGTGTGTGTGTGTGTGTGTGTGTGTGTGTGTGTGTGTGTTGGAGTGCCAGTGTAGTATGTGTGAGTGTGTGGTTAGAGCTCAGTGAGTGCACATCGAGCCTGTGCAAAGAGAGTTAGTGTAAAAGTTTTTAAAAATATGAATAAAATAATGGGGTCAATGCAAGTAGTCTGGGTAGTCATTTGATAACTGTTCAGCAGTCTCATGCCTTGGGGGTAGAAGCTGTTCAGGAGCCTGTTTGTCTTAGACATGGAGCTCCAGTGCCGCTTGGCATGCGGTAGCAGAGAGAACCGTCTATGACTTGGGTGGCTGGAGTCTTTGGGCCTTCCTCTGACACCACCTGGTATAGAGGTCCTGGATGGCAGGAAACTCGGCCCCACTTATGTACAGGGCTGTACTCACTACCCTCTATAGTGGCTTGCTGTCGGATGCCGAGCAGTTGCCATACCAAGCGGCTATGCAAACAGTCAGGATGGTCTCGATGGTGCAGCTGTAGAACTTTTTGAGGATCTGAGGACCCATGCCAAATTTTTTCAGACTCCAGAGGGGGAATAGACGTTGTCATGCCCTCTTTACGACTGTCTTGGTGTGTTTGGACCATGATAGGTCCTTTGTGATATGGACACCAAGGAACTCAGCGATGTGAGTGGGGGCATACTCGGCCCTCCTTTTCCTGTAGTCCACGATCATCTCCTTTCTCTTGCTCACTTTGAGGAAGAGATTGTTGTCTTGGCAGCACACTGTCAGGTCTCTGACCTCCTCCCTGTAGGCTGTCTCATCGTCGTCAGTGATCAGGCAGTCATGTGTGAACAGGGAGTACAGGAGGGGACTAAGCATTCACCCCTGAGGATGGCCCCCGTCCATGACACAAATATGACAACAATTCAACCAGTCACAGGAGCATAGGGGCAGGATAGGATGCTATATGTTATTTACATGTATCATTGAGGATGGGTGATAAACAATGTTTGTGTGTGTGTGTATGTGCCATCATCAAAGCCCAAAGCCCACTCCATGGTTTGCTACACTTCTGATACAGCATGGTATGACTGTTAGGGGTGGAAATCTGATCAAATAAAACTCCATCGGATGACAGCTAAATGTCAATGAAGGAAAAGAACAACGCCCCCATGCTAAAATGTCAGCAGAGACATTAGAATAACTCAAGTAGAAGCTACTGAGGGGAGGATGGCTCACAATAATGGCTGAAACGGAACAAATGGAATAGTCCCCACAAGGTCAAAAGCTTTTTCTAGGAGGTTTCTATGGTTCGTTTTAGGGTTAGGTTTAGGTTTATGGCTAGTGGTTATGGAAATTAGGATTTTGAATGGGACTAAATTGTGTCCCCACAAGGTTAATCATACAAAACTCTGTGTGTTGTGTCTGCGAGAGAGAGAGAGTTAGAGAGAGAGAGAGAGAGAGAGAGAGAGAGAGAGAGAGAGAGAGAGAGAGAGAGAGAGAGAGAGAGAGAGAGAGAGAGAGAGAGAGAGAGAGAGAGAGAGAGAGAGAGAGAGAGAGAGAGAGAGAAAGAGAAAGGAGGTCTGCTGTAGTACTCTCCATACAGAGGGTGAGGAATTTTCATTTTTTTATTTTACCTTTATTTAACATGGGCAAGTCAGTTAAGAACAAATTCTTATTTTCAATTAAGAATAGGAACAGTGGGTTAACTGCCTTGTTCAGGGGCAGAACGACAGATTTGTACCTTGTCAGCTCAGGGATTCAATCTAGCAACCTTTCAGTTACTGGCCCAACACTCTAACCACTAGGCACCTGCCGCCCCAGTAAAGGAAGAGGAGAGTTCGGAGGAGAAGAGTAGGTTCCCATTTCCCACTCTGCTGAGTGGCTGACCTGGATGTAATTAGCCAAGTCATATTTTTAACTGATACTGTGTAAAAGCCAGCTTAAGGAGCCATAGCTGCCCTATTTATACCCCCGGGGTTGACGGCCTGTACCACTACACAGGGGGATTTTCTCCCAGAACTGTTCTAAGCCTGCTTTAGGCTGTA